>NC_133367.1:15464798-15482476 GCF_049309525.1 Garra rufa | reverse complement strand
GTATACCGATACTAAAAAAATTCAAACCAACAAGGTTTTGGTTTTGGGTCTGTCGTCATACAACTTACCTCAGTATCTCCAATTTGCACTGTATATTCTTCAATCCAGTACAGAGCAGCTGTATTCCTGAATCCTGTAGATCATTATTGTTCAAGTTCAGCTCTTTCAGATTGGTTTCTGATCCAAGAACTGTAGCCAGAGCTGAACAGCTTTTGTCTGTTAAGTTACAATCATTTAACCTATAGGGGAAATAATCGCATCACATAATAAGGTGAAACATTTGCAATAATTGTAATAATATAATATATTTATATTATTTTACATGAACAGGGTGAGCCACACTAACGTATCTCTTCAAAAACTAGTAATTTCTAATATATTAAAATATATCTAATGTATTTGTACTTTAATTCAATGGCCTTTGCAATATAAATGTATTCTTAAATACTTTTACACAACATAATATTTGTTTAGCTTGGGCATTTGAATAAAACTGATGTGTTTTTCCTTCTCAAGAATGACTATGAGCTAAGATAGTATATGACATGGGCCATGAAACTCTGATAAATCAATACAAAACATCTTTTTTACACCTCTTTTATATTTTGTCTAAAAGTTGAGTAATGCATCTCAATTGAAATGTAATTTTACTCATAAAAAACAAGCTAAAACCATAACTTGACAAAACATTTTTTTTTTGACAAATGACTTACAAAGCTTTTTTAGAGGTTTTGATGACTGCTGATAATCTAATGAGACACTCGTCTGATTTCTTGAATTTCTGAAGTTCAAACTCCTCCAGCTCCTTTTCTGACGTCAACAACACAAAGACCAAAGCAGACCACTGGGCAGGTGAAAGGTCACCAGTCGATAGACTTCCTTTGCTAAGGTGGGCCTGAATGTCTTTCACCAGAGTTTGATCATTCAGTTCATTCAGACAGTAGAACAGATTGATGGATCTCTCTGGAGACAGATTACCTTCAAATTTCTGCTTGATGTACTGAACTATTTCCTTTATGCTCTGGCAGCTGCCATCTTGCGGTGTCAACAGACCTCGTAAAAGTTTTCGATTTGACTGGAGTGACAAACCGAGAAGAAAGCGAAGAAAAAGATCCAGGTGTCCATTGTCACTCTGTAGTGCCTTGTCCACTGCGGTCTTGAGCAAATCAATCATGGTTTCATTTTTTCCCAGTTCAGCAGAGTCTTGAACAAACACGCTTTTCTTGTTATTGTCTAGAAAGAGATGTGCATAAAGTGCTGCAATAAACTCTTGAATGCTCAAGTGAACAAAGCAGTATGTGGTACCAAGAATGATCCCTGTTTCCTCCTTAAAGATCTGAGTACACATGCCTGAATACACTGATGCTTTAGAGACGTCAATACCACAGGCTTCCAGATCTGTGTCATAGAAGATCAGGTTGTTTTCTTCCAGCTGTTGAAATGCCAGTTTCCCCAGAGAAAGGATGGCATCTTTATCCCATGAAACATCTGGTGTGTATTTTCCATCATACTTTCGACGGCTCTGCTGGATCTGAAAGCGCAGAAAGTGTGTGTACATTTGTGTCAGAGTCTTAGGAGTGTCTTCAATATTTGATTCCTGCAGTGTTTCAGAGGCATCATCAGACTGATTCCTCACATCATTACTTCTTTTCTCCTCTAAAATATTCTGGAGAACAGTGGCTGAAATCCAGCAGAAGACTGGGATGTGGCACATGATAAAGAGGCTCTTTGATTTTTTTACATGATCAATGATTTCTTTGGCCTGATTGTCATCTGTGAATCTTTTTTTGAAGTACTCCTCTTTTTGTGCATCATTGAATCCTCGTATCTCTGTCACCCGATCGACGCATTCAGGGGGAATCTTGCTGGCAGCTGCTGGTCTGGTGGTGATCCAGATGAGAGCAGAAGGAAGCAGATTTCCCTTGATGAGGTTTGTCAGGAGAACATCCAGAGAGGCTGGTAATGATACATCAGACCATGTCTCATTACCATCAAAACAAAGAGGAAGACGGCATTCATCCAAACCATCAAGGATGAACAGTACTTTAAAATTATTCCTTCTTGTAAGGTTCAGGCCTTTTGACTCTGGGAAAAACTGAGTTATAAGGTCCATCAAACTTTGTTTTTCATTCTCCTTTAAGTTCATCTCTCTGAATGGAAGAGGAAATATGAAGCTGATATCTTGATTTGCTTTTCCTTCAGCCCAATCCAAAACAAACTTTTGCACAGAGACTGATTTTCCGATGCCAGCAACTCCTTTTGTCAGTACAGTTCTGATGGTTTTGTTTTGTTTGTGTGCTTTAAACATATTTGTACATTCAACTGGTATCTCTTGTGTTTCATGACGCCTGGAAGTAACTTCAATCTGTCTTACCTCATGTTCAGTATTGACCTGTTCACTACAACCCTGAGTGATATAGAGATCTGTGTAGATGTTATTCAGAAGTGTGGAGTCACCTTGCTTTGCGATTCCTTCAAACACACACTGATACTTCTTCTTTAGGCTACATTTTAGCTGATGAATGAAAATGAGATCATCTAAAAGCAGGAACAACAACAAAAAAACATTTCAGTCCACATTGTCTAATACGTGTACAGACATGTAATAAGTGACAGATTCTCATGAGTCTCTTACCTTCTAGAGTATTAGCAGCTTCATTTTGCTTCATCTCTCTCAGGAAGTAGAGTGTGAGATCAAGAGCTGCTTCTTTGATACTGCATCTGTTCTCATTAAAGTCTTTCACAAAAGATTGCACGTTCTCCTTTTGTAATATTTTCTTAAACTTTTCGAGTTCATTCTTCAGGAATGTGATTATTTTACTCTCAAGTTCCTACAAAAAAAAAAAAACAAATAAATAAATAATTAAATAAAAGAAATTGACATTAATTTTTGTGTTCAATAGCATATTTATAAACATTAAACACTTGTGTTTTCTTACATGAAAGATCCCTGGGAGATTGTCTTCAAAATTCTTGTGCTTTCTTTGAGTCTGGAAGTCTAAATCCAATGTCTCATATTGTGACCTGTTAACAAATAAATAAAACAATACACTGTATTTCCAAGCAAAATATTACAGAAATCTCTTGTAAACATTTTAGCAATGAGGGAAAGAAAGCATTAACTGTAAATACCCTGATTTTCATTTCATTTTCATTTTACCTTTATTTAACCAGGAATAAAAACTCACTAAGATTAAAATCTCTTTTCCAGGAGTGTCCTGGCCAAGGTAGGCAGCCATTTAACAACAGAGTTGCAACAGACATTACAAAGAAAACAACTAACACATTAAAAACAATCACACACAGTTTGGTTTCTCTCTAAATTACACAATAAAGACTTAAAATTATTATACGACACCAAGTTCTGTAATTTTATCTCCTTTTGGAGAAGATTCCAGTCTGAAGTGGCGGCATATTTAAAAGAAGTTTTACCAAGTTAAGTCCTGACAAAAGGCACACACAAATTGTAATTTGATTGAGAACGTAGTGAGTAACTTTTAAACGAAGTCCTTTGTATAAGACAGCAGAGATAAATTGGTAAGCAACCCAAGATTGCCTTATATATCAACAAATACCAATGCATTTTTCTGCGAATACTCAAAGAGGGCCATGCAACTCTTTTATATAATTCACAATGATGTGTTGAAAATTTACATCCAGTTATAAATCTTAGAGCTCCATGGTACATAGCATCCAAAGATAAAAGAAGATAAGAAGGAGCATGCTGATAAATCACATCCCCATAATCAAGAACCGGTAAAAACATAGCAGAAACTATTTCTTTCTTAACCTTAAATGAAAAACATGACTTATTTCTAAAATAAAAACCAAGCTGCTTCTTTAGTTTTACTTGCAAATACTTAATATGTGAACCAAAACGCAATGTGTTGTCAATAATAATGCCCAAATATTTGTATTCCAACACTGCGGTAACTTGGCTCCCCTGATAAGTTTGGAGTACAATAGGGTTCTCTGAAGTTCTAGAATTTGTAAATAACATACACTTTGTTTTGTCAATATTTAAAACCAACTTCAAAGCACAGAATCTATTTTGAATAATATCAAAAACAGACTGTAAAGAAGCCACAGATTGTTGCTTAGAGGGAGCTGAGCAGTAAACAATAGTATCATCTGCATAGAAGTGGAACTTTGCATTGACAATATTAAAATCAAGACAATTTATATATATACTAAATAATAACGGCCCTAACACAGATCCTTGAGGGACTCCCTTAATAATCTCCAAAAAATCTGACCGAACACCTTCCACCTGAACACATTGGGTTCTACCCTGTAAATAGTTTGTGAACCATAAAATAACATTTTCTGAAAACCCTACCTGTCGAAGCCTATCTAATAATATAATGTGATCCACGGTATCAAAGGCCTTTGATAGGTCAATAAAAACACAAGCACAATGTTGTTTATTATCTAAGGATTCCACGATATCATTAATAACCTTTAAGACAGCTGTAGTGGTACTATGCCCTTTCCGAAAACCAGATTGATTAATAGATAGAATATTATGACAATTTAGATACTGAGTCAACTGATTACTAACTAAATTTTCTAAAACTTTTGAAAGAATACAAAGTTTAGATATAGGTCTATAATTATCCATTAAGGAAGAATCTCCCCCTTTTGGCAAAGGAACAACAAATGCTGATTTCCAAATCCTAGGAATTATATTAGTTGATAGTGAGAGATTAAATAAATATGTCAATGGAGAAGAAATCAACTCAGCCGCTAATTTTAAATACAGTGGGGCAATGTGATCAGGACCTGATGATTTATTCACATCTAGTGCCTTTAAAGCCAAACAGACATCGGAGGAAGTAATCTGTTTAAAAGCAAACTCACTAGACCATAAATTATGTTCAGCTTTAAGGAAATCTAGGTCAAAAACTGTATTATTATTTGTTGGAAATATAGACCCTGATTCAATGAAATATCTGTTAAAACTATTAAGCATTTGTTTTTTGTCTGTAATTTTGATAGAATCTATCGTTAAACAAGAAGGAAACCCCGAATTGGATTTGTTACCAGTTAACAGTTTAATATTCTTCCACAACTTCCGAGAATTTGTCAGATTTTCTGTGGTTTTATCAAGAAAGTAGTCAGATTTCGATTTTCTAATCGCAACTGTACATTTATTTCGGAGCTGCCTAAAATGTAGCCAGTCAGAATTTAACTGTGTTTGTCTAGCCCTGGCCCATGCTGCATCCCGTTCTTGAATAAGTTCGCACAAGACAGCTGAGAACCATGGATTGTCCCGAGATTTAACTCTGTATTTTCTCAAAGGTGCATGCTTATTAATAATTGACATAAAACTATTATAAAAATATTCCCAATATTCCCCTGATAAATCTTTATATAAATATTACTAAAAAAAAGTTTCACATTCACATAAACTATCACACAGTCTACGTGTGACCACATTTTCTCTCACTAAAGTTTAACATGTAATCTTTTAAAAGGTCACTCTTCACAGATACAGAGTTGGACACATGTGAGCCTGACCTTACACTAATAGCACAAAGAGCAGAGAGAAAAATTCAATTACAGAGGAAGTACTTCAGTATAATTAAAAAAAATTGCTGCAAATGATAATTAGATACAGTATAGCTGTGCATTTCATCCTACTAAGAATATAAACGGTTGGATGAACATATTATTTTTTGGTTGTATGATCTTTATTTTCCATGATGAAATTACGTGTATGCTTCTTAATGATTACCTATGTAGTTGTTGTTGTTGTTGTTTTTTTATGAAAGATACTTGTTACACCCCTGTCTTTTTGTGTGTGTTTCTTTTTGGTGAGCGATCCAGGCCAGAGACTCCTCTTTGGTGTGCGGGACTGCTGTGCTGGGAAGGAGCAACATCTTTGGCATCCTATTTAAAAAGCTATTGGTTTTTGCCTCACTCTCTCTCATTTGTGTTTCTTTGTTTGTAGTGACATTGGGTTTTTGTGTTCCCATCTTGCTTCCACACTTCCATCGCTTTATTGAGAATCCCATTTCCAAACATTTATTGATCTGATTTTGTGTTGTTTTCCCTAGACTTGTTTTGTTTTCAAATAAATACTTTATCTTTATTGATATCAATTGTGTTATGCGTCCTCTTTATGTTGTGATTTTGAGCAGGGTCATAACATAAATTGGGGCCTCTTCTCAAAAACCAGGAGCTTCCTAAATAGGGTGCCACAGGTGTTGCTCCTTCCAAGCACAGCAGTCCAGCCCACCAAGGAGGAGTCTCTGCCCTGGAACTCTCATCAAAAAGAAACACAAACAAAAAAAACAGGGCAGGGCAGGGGTGTAACAATGCTCCAGAATGAAATCAATAAAGGTCCCTAAATATTGTGGTCAATAATTTATTTTACATTTTCTTCAGTCAAGTTCTATCACACGCTCCTGTAGATAAATAATGCTATAATGTAAAACACATGAAATACCTTTTGATAGATGACGTTTTCTTCTCACTGAAGTTTGGCATGTCTTCTTTTGAACAGTCACTCTTCACAGACACAGAGCTGGAGTCATGTGAGCCTGGTCTCAGACTAATGACATAGAGGAGACAAAGGGGGTAAAAAAGAACAACACTGTCTGAGTGTAGCATTCGCACAAGCAATTTTTTTATAGAGTTTATACACATAGTAATTTAAAAAAATAAGTGTACATACTACATTTTCTAATTAAACGTTTCAGTCATTTGTAGTAAAATAATACTTCATAGTCCCACAACATCTACATTCATGATCAAAGCACTGTATGCTAGTTTTACGTTTCTGTGTCCACAAAGCCCTGTTTGCCATGAATAGTTTAAGTATTTGCAAATAATAATAATAATAATAATAATAATAATAATAAATAAAAAAAACAAACAAACAGGAACTTATGTAGTGTTTAAAATTATTTTTTGAAAACAGATTCAGTCTTACCTGGGTTTCTCTGAGAGACTCATCTCAGATGTAAAGTCCTTTGCCCCTTCCAGTGACATACTGCAGCTATACAAGTGCAAACATCAGCACTGGTTTGTGAAAGCAGTCACTTATTCAATACAACCTGGAGATGATGATGCATTTCTGAAATCCATAACATGGCAGTTGTGATTCAAGAAAATAATAAATGTCATTATTATTGAGAATTGTTTGTCGTTTGATGATTATAATTTAATCTTTGTAAAATATTCCTATATTTTTAAATTCTATAGTATAGTCAGCATACCATATAATAATATATTACTGAAATGTGAACTAAAGTTGTTTATTTAATGATGGCAGATTTTAGTAAAGATGCTCTTTAACCAACCAATAAAAATATAAACAAATACATAACAAATGCTAAATGCTAGGCTTTATCTAGGCCTACCTGTCGAATTTCACATCAGAAAAATAACAGTAACACTGAAGAGAAAACAGAGGAAAACTTTAGAAACGTATTTCTTTTCGATAATACTTTTTAAAAATTCATGTTGTAACATCCATGCACTTTTTAAATATATTGTAATTTCATGCAGCTTCTACGTCTGTGAGTAACGTTATCATAAAACTTTCGGCCTAAGAAAAGATCTGCAATTTCAAATTGAAATCTTATACCATATAAAACAAATCCCTATTTTATTTCCCAGATTAAGTGTGATTAAGTACAGTATTTAAACTTACTTACAGTGTTGTTCACGAAGAAGACATTTGAAAGTATCTGAAACACCCCTTTTCTGTTGTTTTAAGGCTCGTTGCTTCTCTCACGGTACGATTCCAAAGCAACGTCCAGTTAAATCTCTACGTGTCGTTAGATTGCTGTATGTTTGCATAACGGGTCTGTAATAACTTTTAATGTTTAATAGTTTTTTTTTTCTGGGACAGAGCATGGAGCAAATACAGCGACCTGTTTCTCTTATTGTTTGTATATGTTTTGTTTTTTAAAGCAGATACTTTCGTTTTCGTCTTCTTCGCTGATTTTATTGGCGCGTTGTGAAAAGCTGATCAGGATCATCCCGCCACCTACTGGAAAGGAGGGTGAATATGCTGATTTATGTATATATTTTTTTATTTCTTAATATTTAACCCAATATATTTCAACACTGCATTTATTATTTTCCCTGAATTTGTGATATTGTAAATGCCTGAAAATTTTGTTCTAATCCATGGTGCATAAACCTGTATTGTGTTTCTCCATGATGCATAACATAACATTTTAATTTAAATTTCTCTTTCTCGGATGCGTTAAAATGATTGGCTTTTATTTGATTTCCTTGTGCTAATGTGTTTGTGATTATTATGTGGCATTCCTGCATTTTTTTCTCTCATATAGTTGTCAAGGTCTTCAATGGCAAAAATACATGAAACACAATTTAGTCTGTAGTTCAAACTTTCATTGAAACTCATAAATCAATATCAAATACAGCTGACCTGAGAATGAGATGAAATCACATAATGTCTCTGTTCAGAGCAAAACATCTCTTTTCACATATTTAAAAATTTAGCTTCATATTTAGCTTATATGATTCTGATAAATCATGTACAAAATATATATAAAAAAATGACTAGATTTAATCCAAGTTTTATCCCAAAAACAATATAATTGTAGGCTTTATACTAAAGACCCAGAATCCTCTCTGTTCTGATCACTGCTTGACCTGTGAATAAAAGAAAGCCATCATTTATATCAACACTAAACCAGCAATAACAATTCAATATCACTCCTGCACATGTTGGACTACTTAGTTTTAAAGTGCATATGTGTATTTCATTGATTAAAACAGCTGCAGTTTTGTGCAATGGCTATTGTGACACAGTGCTAAAAGTTAAAGCTTCAAAACTGCTACAAGCATGATTTCATTTGTTTATGCTGACATTCTCATTTAAGAAAATAGTTTATATTTGCATATTTAACATATTAGATTGACGTTACAGATGCCACATCATCACATTTATATTCATTTATCCTTCTCATAGATACAGTACTTTACTGAGGATCTTATGTGGATCTTTACCTGATAACAAAGCTCCTTTTCATTTCACAAGTTCCTATGATTTAAACTGTACACCAGTGCTATTTGCAGCATCTCTAAACAAAGTCTGTTCATGGTCTAGTCTGTAAGGAGAAATCAGAGGAGAAAATAAACAGTGTTCGCTGTAAAGAACTGCAAATTAAGTACTATATTTAAATTTAAATAGTTAAATGACACAATTGACACATTAACCTTGCATTAGATTAGACTTCAAATTAGATATTCTAAATTGAAATAAAACCTTTGAGTGAAATATTCACTAGTTAAAGATGTTTGTCTTCTAGTTTACAAAATAATAAATAACTGAAAGTAGACAAGTTCTACTAGTAGTCAAAATGAAAAATACTATTAAAGTTTTAAACATCAGATCTTCCAAAAAACTTAAGTTCTTTTCACATATATTTGAAAGACAATGTACCACAAAGAAGATTTACTCACTTCAGTTCACAGTTTGAGGCTCGTAGCACATCAGTGAGCTTCTTCTTTGAGTCTCCAATCGTATTGTTTCTCAGATTAAGCTCTTTTAGAAACTGCAGTGCTTTAGTGTTTGTCAAAGACTGACTTAAAGAAGAAACATCTGTAATGCCACAGAAATTAAGACTAGAAAGAGACAAACAGAAAGACAGAATCATAAAACAAATCATAATTATGTAAACATAATTAATTTAAGCTGTGAGATTTTGAGCATTAAAGATGTTCCTCACCTCAGTCTCTCCAGTTTACAGTGTGGATCCTTCAGTATATCACTTAAGTGATTCACTCCTGTGTTATTTATTTTATTCTCACTGAGGTTCAGTTCTTTCAGGTGGGATGGGTTTGATTTCAGAGCTGAAGTCAGGATAAGACCCTGCTCGTCTGTAATACCGCATCCAGACAGACTGCAGAAAGAATAAGAAAATGCAATGACTGAGATCCACTTTAAGCTAATGTCCGAGTTAATCACATCATGTTACACTATTTTAGCCTTGTCACAACTGTTTTTTTTTTCACAGCAAATTTGTCAGATTTTAGCACATGAAACAAAAGTATCACATGCTTTTAAAATCACTTTAAAATCACACTGTAGTAGAGTTAGTATAATGATACTAACTCTACTATTTCCAGCTTGCATTGTGGGTTCATCAGTAGATCACTGAGGTTTTTCACTCCAGAGTCTCCTAGTTCATTCATACTCAGGTTCAGCTCTCTCAGGTGTGATGGGTTTGATTTCAGAGCTGAAGTCAGAGCAGAACAACCCTCATCTGTCATATCACAGTATCTTAACCTACATTAAGCGAAATGAGAAAAAAAAAAAACATTATTGTGTTTCATTTAAATAACAAAAAATGTTTTCTTGTATGTGCATATTATTCACCTCAATCTCTCTACTTTACAATGTGAACCCTTCAGTATGTCACATAAGTGACAAGTGTATTTTAGTTCATTCCTACTGAAATCCAGCTCTCTCAGGTGTGATGGGTTTGATTTCAGAGCTGAAGTCAGGAAGAGACACTGTTTCTCTGTAATACTGCATTCACACAGACTGAGAAAAAAAAAGAAAACAATGAATGAAACATCTTAAGTTCATGTGTGAGTTAATGAATTAATTCAATTAAGTGCAAAAATCAGGGTTGCCAGGTTTTCATGACAAAACCCATCCAATTGCTAGCCCAATCACATTTAGAGGGGTTTTTCCTTTAAAAATCCCATTCCAGGATATAAAATACATGCATTTTGTCACTGTACTCCTGGAAAAATTCTAATTCCAGGGGCTAAACATGATGTTATTGGTGTCGCTTCGACTTAGCAACACGGCCAATAATTAAAACATTGCAGTTATTTTTATTGAAGATCACATGCACAGATAAATCATTTATAATAAGTACTGCAATATTCCAGCAAACAAAAAATTTGTTTTTGAATTAATGATGACTTTAATAATAAACTTAAACATTATTGTAACTGCTGTTCAGCATATTAATACTAACTGTATTCTCTCCAGCTTGCATTGTGGGTTCATCAGTAGATCACTGAGGTTTTTTACTCCAGAGTCTCCTAGTTCATTTCCACTCAGGTTCAACTCTCTCAGGTGCAATGGGTTTGATTTCAGAGCTGAAGTCAGAGCAGAACATCCCTCATCTGTCTTGAAACAGCAGCTTAATCTGCATTAGATAGAGCATAATAAGATAGAAAAAAAATATTTATTTAGTAAAGGCACAAAGTTAATTAACAAATCACTTAAAAAAACGAAAGAGGAAGATGGTTTGAGTAGCTTTGGATGATTTGTTTTCATGTTTTGAAGGTGTTCCTCAAGTTTCAAAGAAATTTTAGACACATCTCCTCATCTTCTGACACACAACCACCTTGAAGCAATCAAAGATTTCTCTATGGCTGACCTAATAACCTACATTAAAGGGGGGCAGAGGGGCTGGCACTTGTGGCCTAATAGTTAAACAGTCAGACTTGTAACGCAAAGGTTGTGGGAATTGTCGGTAGGGGGAGTGACCTTCTTCCATCAGTCTAAAAATCTGGCTATGTAAAACTGCCTTCTTCCCAGCCAAGACAAAAGTTGTGGCCTTCATCACTGGGTGTTGGCGCATCTGTGGTGGCCTTTTTCATGATGCCAGCAATAATGCCCCTGACGCAGCGCTTTTTGACATATGCTGAGGATGTAGTCCAGGTTCACTCTCATCAGGCACAGCAGTCAAGCTAGTGACTCTGCCTTTTCCCAATGAGAAACAAGATGGATGGGTATGGTAATACATTGGAGACAGCTTGGATTAGGAATTTTATTCAAAAGGAACTCGGATTTCCAAGTGACTTTGCACTCTACTATTGCTCCCCTTTGTTAAGGCTCCCTGCTGCTGCTTCCCAACAATCCTACTGGCTCCCAATTCCTTGAGCAATGCTCTTACCTCATTCTAGAGCTGCGATCTCCTGTCCTTCCTCCTTGCCCTCCCATAGCAAAATGTCATGTTACTACCCAGGCCTGCTCTTCTTTTAGCCATTGTGCCAATCAACACCCTTTGCTCCAGATATGGCTCAGCAACATAACCTCAATTGCCACCAGTTTTCTGGGTCACAGGGTACTACAGCACCTTTCTAGCGCAGGTCTCCCAGAATTCCTCATTCAGGCTTTTAATGGGAAGTTTCAGCTTATTGTTTTGTTTGTATAAGGTAATGCTTCTCAGACTTTGGAATAGTCCCAGCCACTTCCATAAGAACCTCCTGATTGTTCCTCAAAGCCATCCAATGTAGATATCAGTACCTCATAGTTTAAGAGGGGGAGAGGTTCCTTGAGGAAAAATGCTATGTTGGTATATCTAGGCCTTGAAATTACCAGGTGTGTGTGACTTGTCTACCTTAACTATACAGAGTGCAAAGTGTTTTAGTTTAAAGTGTTCCTGTGAATTGTTCCTCACCTCAGTCTTTCCAGTTTACAGTGTGAATCCTTCAGTACGCCACATAAGTGATTCACTCCTGTGTCTTTTATTTGATTTCCACTGAGGTCCAGCTCTTTCAGGTGTGATAGGTTTGATTTCAGAGCTGAAGTCAGGATGAAAAACTGTTTCTCTGTAATACTGCAATTCCACAGACTGAGGACAAAAATAGAAAGAAAATGGGTCAAAGCAACAATGATTATTTAAGTGTTTGTTATGTCTGACAAAAAATTATTATTTTTAAATGACAACTGTGAAATTACCAATATCTACGATTAACAAAATCTAATGAACGCTCTAAAAAAATGATTGGTCATTGTTAGTTTGTTAGCTAATAGATTGTGATTATGACTGTGTACAAAGCTTTATCAGCGAAGGAAAATATTGGGTGAAAAGTGAAGGTGAAATTACAGGGACCAATCACCACAAAGGATTGTGTCAAAACAACACAATACTAACAATGTGACAGCAAACCTCACATAAAATATTCACCGGACCCTGTTTTCACAAAAAGCAACAACAGAGAACTTGACAAATCCAACTTTACTCTATACGACTTTATTCTGAAACCGGTGCTAAAATGTGAAAAAAGATGATCAAAAAACCTGGACATCTGGGGCACCAACTTGAACATTTGCCCTGACCAGACAAATCACCTGACCTGACTATTATCAAACCACTGTGGACAGCTTTGGAGTAAAGTATGAAAAACTGATTCCCTCCTCCAACATACCTGAAGCAGCTGGCAGATGTTTTATAGATAGCCTTCAAACTCAATACTATTAAAAAGTTGAATTCATTAAAAGAAAGTGTCAAACAGACAACAGGATGAGTGATTCCAACACATAATTAAAGTGAAATTCACTTTCCGACAACACAAGAACGCAAGGCACTGTAAGGAATTCAGTAATGGTGCTTAGATTATCGTAACTGTTACTTTGTTCTCTTTAGCAGAGTGGTAGATGGAAGACAAAATCAAAGTAGTTGGACTAAAGATGATGATATTGGCACAGAAGATGAAGATAGGCAGGAGGGCATACAGGTAAGCAGTAAAGAATGCGACAAAATGAGAATTAAACAAGTGCTGTCTTAATAGTACTCCAAGATTAATCAATGCACATATGCGACCTGCATGTACAATTTCACACTTTTTTATTTGTATGCGTTTTTAATTGCCTGTTTAATTGTGCACCTCGCGCCTTGTTGATTTAGTGAAGTTGCACCACACAACACCTGTGTTTACATTACTAGTAGTAACATGTTAAATCATGTAAAATACTTACGCCAGTGTGTTGAGTTGACAGTGTTTATCCTGCAGTAGAGCAGCGATCTGATTCACTCGTGTGTCTCCTAGTTCATGTAAACTGAGATTCAGCTCTCTCAGAAGTAGTGGGTTTTCACCCTGAACTCCAGTCGCATACTGACAGGCTTCATCTGCAGCAGGACCCAAAAATCTCCAGAAGGGAATTTGAAGCAGATTCGGTTAAATGGCATTACTTTACATTACAAGACTAGCAAACATCGTTTTGTAATGAAAGCTGTAGCTACTTTTAACAGTTTTACATTAAACATTTAAATATACAAATGAAAATGTTTTGAAAATGCCTGTATCTTTTACCACAACTAAACTGTGTTGACAATCATAATCAATACAACAGCAGCTGCAGCATTTGATCTTTAAGGTTTCATCACTCTGAACATTTTTAATGCAACAAATGATGTACCTTACTGTAATATTGAAATAATCCTATAGAAAAATAATTCACCTGAAAAATTCTATATTTTTTATTATTTCCTCATATCTCACCTCAGTGTCTTCAGATGGCAGTTTGGATCCTGTAGTAAATCACTGAGCACCTTCACTCCTGATTGTCCAGGATCATTTCCTGTGAGATCCAGCTCTATCAGGTGTGAAAGGTTTGATCTCAGAGCTGAAGCCAGAACTTTATAACCTTCTTCAGTGATACTGCAGTCTGAAAGTCTACAGAAAAGATAATTGAAGCACACAATCAAATCTATTCCAAAATTAATATCACTTAATGTTTTATGACGTAAAACATCAAATAAACGTAATTTATTTTATTTTTTTGGTCAGAGAAGGTCTGATCAAAACATTAAAACTCACATGAGTTTCTGCAGTCTGCAGTTTGTGTTTTCTAATCCATTCTGGAGTTTCATCACTGCTGAATCCAGCAGAATATTGTCGCTTATGTCAAGCATTTTCAGGCTGTGGTTTGATTTCAGGACTGTAGAGAGAACTGAGCAGCTTTCCTCTGTTAGACCACAATCACGCATTCTAAAATGAACATGAGAGGGACAATTTACCAAAAAAATACAAAGTACTGACACTATTTATTTATTCCTGATAAATGATTTAGTCCAACTGATTTGAGATATCATAAATGTGCAACAGAAATTAAACTAAAAATACTTACATCAGTGCGTTGAGTGTACAGTGTTTATCTTGCAGTAGAGCAGCGATCTGATTCACTCCTGAGTCTCCTAGTTCATGTTGACTCAGATTCAGCTCTCTCAGGAGTAGCGGGTTTTTACCCACAATTCCAGCCACAAACTGACAGGCTTCATCTGCAGCAGGACCCAAAAACCTGCAGAACAAATAAGTACATTACTGGAAATTTTTTTTAGCAAGCTTGGTAAAAGGTATTTTAACATTTTAAAGCTTTCATAAACTTTTTTTCTTTGACAATTTAATTGTCGTTCAGCAGAATTGGGTTCAAGATGAAAATATTTGTATTTTTAATGCTTGTAAAAAAAGGCTGTAAGTCTATCAAAGGTTTATGAATATATTTTTTGACAGTTAAGTTTTTTTTTTCAGCTACAACGTTTTTTTTTTTTTTTTAATTGCACTTAATTATTTTAACAACACTTGACTTACCTCAATGTCTTCAGTTGACAGTTTGGATCCTGTAGTAAATCATCAAGGTCCTTCACTCCTGATTGTCCAGGATCATTTCCTGTGAGATCCAGCTCTATCAGGTGTGAAGGGTTTGATCTCAGAGCTGAAGCCAGAGCTTTATAACCTTCTTCAGTGATACTGCAGTTTGAAAGTCTACAAAAAACAAAAATTTAAATTAATATTATTATTTAACCTCATTTTAGATATAAACCTTAGATAAAAATATTAATTGTTTTCCTATTATTGGAAGTGAACAGAATATATGCGCATTTATATATTTATACATTTAGAGTATATAATTTTCAGCATAGATTAATTTCCACTGTGAGAGACAGAATCTAAAAATAAAAATTCGGAAATCACATTGTATGATTTTTTTAACAATTTATTTGTGAATTACTGTGTCAAATAAGTATTTGATCACTTGCTTATCAGCCAGATTTCTGAGCCTCAAAGACCTGTTATTTTGCTTTTAAATAGTCCAGCAACACTCTGCTCATGATTCTAAATTAGTAGCACCTGTTTGAGGTCTTTAGCTGTCATAAAGACACCTGTGCACCCAAAAATCTGCCAAAGTCTAAGTAGCAACATGGGCAAAGCCAAAGAGCTGTCAAAAGTCATAAGAGACAAAATTGGAGTCCTTCTCAAAGCTGGAAAGGGCTATGCAGCAATTGCCAAGCAGCTTGGTGAAAAAGGAACAACTGTTGGAGCAACTGTAAGAAAATGGAAGAGGCTAATGTTGACTGTCAATGTCCCTCTAGTCTCAGCCTCACACGTCACACCAACGGAACGTTGGCTAAATGTCTGATGCATGTGGTACACTTAATTGGAAACACTTGAGGAATGTCGAAGTCATCATCTGATTAGTTGAATTTGACCGCATTTATTTTTGCCGTTGTTGTTATACACATTTGCGAACAAATTACTGACTTACTCCTTATTCTCCCTCTTCTTATTTAACTTTCAATGCTGGTTATTTCAGTGACTGACTTGTTGCACGCCAGTCTGTTGTTGTGGGGGCATTTCCATGCCCCGAAACGTGACGCTGAATGAAACGAACTGTGATTGGCTGTTTGACATGACTTATGGGCGGGCCTTGGCCAATGAAGGCTGCCATGAATTACAGACCATTAGCCATTAGTCAGAAGGTCTGGCTATGCAAAACTAATGTCCCTCGGACTGTGGCCCCACGGAAGATCTCTTCTTGTGGGTTATCAATGATGTTAAGAATGATGAAGAATCAGCCCAGAACTACATGGGAAGAGCTGGTCAATGCCGTGAAGAGAGCTGGGACCATCATTTCCTATCAGTAATACACTAAGACATCATTGTTTAAAATATTGCATTGCACGGAAGGTTCCCCTGCTTAAGTCAGCCCATGTCCAGGCCCATCTGAAGTTTGCCAGGGACCATCTGGATTATCCAGAAGAGTCATGGGATGAGACCAAAGTAGAACTTTTTTTTAATGACTCCATTCGAAGTGTTTGGAGGAAGAAGAATGATGAGTATCATCCCAATAATACCATACCTACAGTGAAGCATGGGGATGGAAGCGTCATGCTCTGGGGGTGTTTTTCTGCACAGGGGACAGGACGACTGCACTGTATTAAGGAGAGGATGAACAGGGCCATGCATTGTGATTTATTGGGCAAAAACCTCCTTCCCTCAGTCAGAGCATTAAAGATGGGTCATGGCTGGGTCTTCCAACATGGCAATGACCCAAAGCACATAGCTACGAAAACCAAGGAGAGGTTCCGTAAGAAGCATATCAAGGTTCTGGAGTGGCCTAGCCAGTCTCCAGACCTAAATCCAATAGAAAATCTTTGGAGGGAGCTGAAACGCTGTGTTGCTCAGCGACAGCCATGAATCCTGACAGATCTAGAGAAGATCTGTATGGAGAAGTGCGCCAAAATCCCTCCTGCAGTGTGTGCAAACCTGGTGAAGAACTATAGGATCCATTTGACCTGTGTAATTGTTAACAAAGGCTTCTGTGCCATATATATATATATATATATATATATATATATATATATTATTTTTTTTTTTTTTTTTTTTTTTTTTTTTTTTTTGACGCAAGTAATAAAATACTCATTTAACACAGTAATCCACAAATAAATTGTTAAATAAATTGTCATACAATGTGATTTCCGGATTTTTCTTTTTAGATTCTGTCTCTCACAGTGGAAATGCACCTTTGCTGAAAATTGTAGACCCCTCCATGATTTCTAAGTAAGCGAACTTGCAAAATCACAGGGTGATCAAATACTTATTGACCTCACTGTATGTATATATAATATTATATATATATATATATATATATTATATATATATAT
>NC_133367.1:15425449-15464298 GCF_049309525.1 Garra rufa | reverse complement strand
CCAGTCCAAATCTCCTAATTTATCTTCACTCAGGTCCAGTTCTTTCAGTAATAATGGACTTTTACCCAGAACTTCAGTGAGATACTCACAAGCTTCCTCTGCAGCAGGACATTTCAAAAACCTACAGGAAGAGTATTTAGATCATTTGCGTTTTAAAATTATTTATGTGATAAATTCTGTTGTACCCCGTTTAATTTCTCTGACTTGCAATAAAATTTTAATCATTCCTATTCCATAATGGTCCATTTCACATCTGTGGTTCAGTTTGAAATATTTTAAGGTTATCAGTACCTGATGGTCTTTAATGAACATTACTCTTCCTGTAGTAAATCATTGAGCTCCTTTACACCCTGAATGTTATTATTTTACCTCAGTGTCTTCAGTTGAAAGTTTGGATCCTGTAATAAATCATGAAGCTCCTCCACTCCTGATTGTCCAGGATCATTTCCTGTGAGATCCAGTTCTGTCAGGTGTAAAGGGTTTGATCTCAGAGCTGAAGCCAGAGCTTTATAGCCTTCTTCAGTGATACTGCAGTCTGAAAATCTAAAACATATGCCTTTTCATTATATATATATATATATATATATATATATATATATATAATACATTATTTTAAGTTATTATTACAATGCCTGATTTCTGTCAAACAAAGTCCAGACCAGAGTCCACCATTAAATTTACCTCCTTGAATTGAGGGGGATATTTTACTCAATATCAAATCAGTATCAAATATTCACCTTTGTAGTGCAGAGAAAACACTGACACTGCATGTAAAGCGACAGTTACATATTTACAATAAAATAATGGATAATAATAAATATGCAATAAAATGCAACTATAATGCACTAACCATATTTAAAAACAGTATGCAAATTAACCTTGTCTTTAAATGGTGAGTTTAAATCTTAAAAGATCAAACAGCTATATTTTTGCCTGTTTAAATAAAGTATTTTAGTTTAGAGTGCTCAAGCAATCAATTTGATTTTTGTATGTGAACATCACCTCAGTCTCTCCAGTTTAAAATGTGAATTCTTCAGTACGCCACAAAAGTGATTCACTCCTGTGTTTTTTATCTGATTCTCACTGAGGTCCAGCTCTTTCAGGTGCGATGGGTTTGATTTCAGAGCTGAAGTCAGGATGAAACACAGTTTCTCTGTAATACTGCATTTACACAGGCTGAAGATAGACAGAGAAAGAAAAAGGGTCAGATTTATGATAATCATTCAAGGTTTTATAAGGATTTGTTTGCTGTGTTTGACATTAATTTGTCATTTTAAATTGACAACTACAAGTGCTTCACAAATTCCAATAAGTTAAACATTATTGAATACAAAGTTGTCAATTCAAGATAAATGCAATTGCACCCTTGGTTTGTTCAAATGCATTTAGTCTGTTGTTCATTTTGTACTAACTTTAGAATAAGGTTACATAACTTACAACGAGCAATGACATCTTAATGTTAAATTAAACACTTACTAATACAAGTTTTAAAAATCAAAAGTTACAACTGTTAGTAATAGTAAAAAAAAGCTGAACAAACTACTTTATTTATTATCTAACATTAATAAAGACGAATAAAGGCAATAAAATATTTTTAAAAAGGTCGGAAGCTGTATTAGAATGATGACCTACTGTGACATTACTAGTAGTTAAATGACATGTGAGATGTTGTGAGATACTCACATCAGCGTGTAGAGTTTACAGTGTCTATCCTTCAGTAGAGCAGCGATCTGATTTACTCGTGTGTCTCCTAGTTCACGTCCACTCAGATTCAGCTCTCTCAGGAGTAACGGGTTTTTACACATAACTCCAGTCAAAAACTGACAGGCTTCATCTGCATCAAAACTCAAAAACCTGGAGAAGGGAAGATGAAGCAGGATTCACTTCACTGTGCATTCTATCACAAAACGAAATGTAATGAAAGCTCTTGTTAATCTTAACAGTTTTTCTTTGAACATTTAACAAAAAACATTGTAGCAGCACAAAGGAATGGTCATTTATTATATCATTATTATATAATTTATTTTGTATTATTTCATCACGTCTCACCTCAGTATCTTAAGTTGACAGTTTGGATCCTGTAATAAATCATTGAGCTCTTTCACTCCTGATTGTCCAGGATCATTTCCTGTGAGATCCAGCTCTATCAGGTGTGAAGGGTTAGATCTCAGAGCTGAAGCCAGAGCTTTATATCCTTCTTCAGAAATACCACAGTTTGAAAGTCTAGAGAAAGCAGGTTTAAAATGACCAAATCTATAATCTAAATAGATCTATTATATAAAATTGATGTCAGTGAACATGTTTAATAATTTAATACATCAAATAAACTTAATTTTTTTCTTTAACTTTTAACGAAGGGGCAATAATAATATTTAAACCAAACAAAGGGTTCATTAAACTCACTTGAGTTTCTCCAGTGTGCAGTTTGTATTTTCTAAACCGGTCTGGAGTTTCTTCACTCCTGAATCCTGCAGATTATTGTCACTCATGTCAAGCTCTTTTAGACTGGAGTTTGACCTCAGGACTGTAGCGAAAGCAGAACAGCTTTCTTCTGTTAGACCACAATCACACAGCCTAAAATGTTGAAAAGGTGAGGGACAATTACAAATACAATGTGCATGAGTGCATGATGCTACTATTAAATGACTCCTGGGAACTGATTTTTGTAAAAAAAAAAAGAAATACTCACACCAGTGTGTTGAGTTTACAGTGTTTATCCTGCAGTAGAGCAGCGATCTGATTCACTCGTGTCTCTCCTAGTTCATTTTCACTCAGATTCAGCTCTCTCAGTAGTAACGGGTTTTTACCCACAATTCCAGTCACATACTGACAGGCTTCATCTGCAGCAGGACCCAAAAATCTGACGAAAGAGGAAATATACTGACATTGCCTGATATATACTCTATTTCATTTTCATAAACTTGTTAGGCTTTTAATCATTCCAAAGCTTTTACAATTTTTTGACAGTTTAATTCTCTTTCAGCTAAAACAAGTTTAACGTCCCCATGAAATGAAAATTAAAGTTTTTTGGCTTTTAGTATGAATATGTTTGCCTTAAGGTTATCTATAAGCTAGTAAGCTACAAAAAAAACGACAAAATTTGCGTTTACAAGATATGAGCATTACAGTCTCTCACTTCCACCAATATGAATCAACAATTTTGATGATATCACGCTGCACTTCAGCTTCCCATCAAACCTTCTGTCCAATCAAATGCTATCTAGAATCCATATCGTCCCTACACTATAAACAGACGCTGAAGCTGCGGCTGACATCGGATACTTGTTCACAGTGTTACTATTTTCTGTATGGTGAATGGCATGTAGACGATAGGGAACGATTCAGACAGTGTAAATTTGCTTTCCATTGGGGCAAATGAGATCTGGTTTTACGCTGTGTCACACAAACCACAACAGCGTGCACAGCCTACTCCAGACTTTGGTTCCGGTCCAGAGATGCATCGCACGGAGCAGATCATATGTGTGAGTCAGCATGTATTAAAGGTCCCATATCGTCAAAATCAAAATTTCCTGGCTTTTTTCATGATAACTACGGTCTAGGGGCTATCTAACTACCATATGAGTTTCAAAACAGTCAATCCACAGTAAACTGCACACAGCCTGCTTAAAGTAGCTGTTCATTTTCACGAGCAGCTATGACTTCCGTAACGATGTGACGTCCGATCGACTCAAGTCACCGCCTTCAGTCACAAACCAACGTCCCACCCTCCTTTTGTCAAACCCCCAGACAACAACGCATCCATTCCATTGAGCAACAACAACAGGAAAACAAGTCGAGAAAACCCTGTTCAGTCGATAGATGTCAAGCTATGATCATTACACAGGCTTCAGAACAACGTTAATATAAGAGACCAGCGGCACGTCAACTTCAGCCTCTTTCACACAGCGATTCCGGTAAATACACGCATAATGTGTCCCACGATTTGTTCCGGAATTGTTTAATTTGGTTCATTCACAGTTGTTTTCCGGAATCTGTGCTTGCTTTACACACAAACCATAAAGACATGTGACGTTTGGATGTGAGATGTAATGCGACGCGTACGCTTCACTAAACTGAAACTAACCTGAACAAACTGTGCTTCAGCGCTGATAGTGAGGAGCTGGCTCTGCCTGATGATCGCTGCTTCATTCCACTTTGCACGTAACGTTATTTTTCGTTGTGAAGAGTCGCTTGATAACGTGCATCATTACTTCAACACTGCCTTTAGGTTCTGGCTTTGGTTCACACAGTTCCCGTAATTTTCCAGAATCAGCGCGCATTGTGAAAGGGGCTTTACTAAAGCAACAGTTATGTAGCCTACTGCATTCGGTGTTTGTAAAAGAAAAAACATTAATGATAATTCTAAAATATCCTGTTGAGTAGCTCTCTCTATTGCTCTGAGCTCGCTTACGCTTACAGCATACATGACCGTAGTTACCTGTGATTGGCCTGGTTGTGCGTCACTCAGAAAACAACAGGCCAATCATAAGAGAGGCTCATGAATATTAATTAGATGGGTCAAAATCGACCTGTTTTTGACAGAGCTCCTAAAAAAGGAGCTGTAAAAATATATTGAGATGGATTTTGGCACTTATACCGCAAATATATATTCTTAAGGACATCAACAAATAAAATAAACCTCCAGAAATGTGTACGATATGGGACCTTTAAACTACACAGCCTCAGCATGTTTATGATCACTATTTTGTTTGAATAAGAGTTTCATAATAAATCTATGGGGTAATCTATTAGACTGTAGCTGTCATAAGCTTGCAAATGTGACTTTACCGAGCTCAACGGCTCTGGCCTGAGCAGTTATAAAAGGAACGCTATTGGTTAGTCAAAAAAAGTGGGTGGGGCTGCGCGGTATGTTCCTGTTTCAGTTAAAATTATGTCACCACATAGAATAAGGCTGCATGTTTCACTGCACTTTAGTGGACCTTTAAGACTATTGAATGTTATTATTTTACCTCAGTGTCTTCAGTTGACATTTTGGATCCTGTAATAAATCATGAAGCTCCTCCACTCCTGATTGTCCAGGATCATTAACTGTAAGATCTAGCTCTATCAGGTGTGAAGGGTTTGATCTCAGAGCTGAAGCCAGAGCTTTATAACCTTCTTCAGTGATATTGCAGTCTGAAAGTCTACAAACAATAAAATAACACTTTTATACACTTTTGTTAGTTCTTCAGGTTTTATGGAAACAAGATGTGAATGTCATATTTTATAATATTCAGCATATTATGGATACTGCGTTATCCATTTACATTTCACTTTCATATCAGCTGTTTGAGTTTAGTTAAGTTTTCCAGTTGTGCTTGCTTTTATTTTAGTGCAGTTAAGAAGAACTCTTTCATTTTAGTTTTACAAAACTTGTAATCTTACATTCTTCCCACTTCTGGAGGAGATTCAAAAATATATAATATTCCCATATCAGCAAATGTGCGATACCGATCTCATTGCTGTGGTGTTGAGTGTAGCTGATGGTGAAATGTACTCACTTGAGTATCTTCAGTTCACACACAGGATTCTTCAATACCTCACAGATATCTTTGACTCCTGAGTCCAGCAGACGGCTGTTGCTCAGGTCCATCTCTTTCAGGATGGTTTTGGAGGAAAGAACAGTAGCTAGGACTGAACAGCTTTTCTCTGTCAGCTCACAATAATTCAATCTGAACAGAATACAAGAACATTATTTATTATCAGCACATATTTAGTACACACCAGCCGCTCTTCATATCTGTTCACACGTCACTGACAGTCTTTTATAATAATAAACAAAAGTTATAAATGCATTACTCACATTATTTTCTCTATTTTGCTATGAGAGTCCATCAAAAGAACTGAAAGTTTCTCCCCATCTAGGTCTCCTAATTTATCTTCACTCAGATCCAGTTCTTTCAGTAGTAAAGGACTTGTACCCAAAACATCAGTGAGATAATCACATGCTTCCTGTGCAGCAGAATGTTTTAGAAACCTACAGGAAGTAGATAAGTTTTTTTACATTATTGCCACAAATTCTGTTTTGTGTCTGTTTGTTTTCTCTGAATTGGAGCTAAATTTAGTTCATGTAATTCCTATTCCACACTGGTTTAGTTGACTTCTCAATCTAGTTTCATATAGCCAATTTCATCTGTGGTTCAGTTTGAAATATTTTAATGTTTTTCACCTGAGGGTCTTTAATTTACAGGAGTCATCCAGTTGTAAATCACTGAGCTCTTTCACTCCTGACTGTCCAGGATCATTTCCTGTGAGATTCAGCTCTATCAGGTGTGAAGGGTTTGATCTCAGAGCAGAAGCCAAAGCTTTATAACCTTCTTCAGTAATACTGCAGTCTGAAAGTCTAAAAAATGCTTGGTATTCTAGTTGAAAATGTAACTTTACAAATGCATATTAATGTGTAATTTCAATTATCTACATTTCTACACTTCAGTTTTTACAATCTGTGTTGTGAATTTACCAACAGAAAACAGATCTTCACTATTCCAGAGTTTTCTTTTTCCCACTCAATAATCTTAGTATCAATGCAGTCAAATGCTCACATCAGTGTGTTGAGTATACAGTGTTTGTCTTGCAGTAGAGGAAAAAGTTGTTTCAAGTCTCCTAGTTCACGTCCACTCAGATTCAGCTCTCTCAGGAATAATGGGTTTTTACCCACAATTCCACTCACATACTGACAGGCTTCATCTGCAGCAGGACTCAAAAACCTGCAGAAGTGGGATTCAATTTAGTTCTTAACCAAAGTCGGTGATACTGAAATTATGTTTTTCTTTATGGATTTTTCTTGAATTTACTGTTCTTTAATACAACAGTGATTGCATTGAACCAGTAAAAATATACACACACATTTCTATAAACAACTCGTCTACATTAAACTTGTTTTGTATTGTCTTACCTCAGTGTCTTTAGGTGACAGTTTGGATACTGAAGGAAATCGCTGAGCTCCTTCACTCCTGATTGTCCAGGATCATTTCCTGTGAGATCCAGCTCTATCAGGTGTGAAGGGTTTGATCTCAGAGCAGAAGCCAGAGCTTTATAACCTTCTTCAGTAATGCTACAGTTTGAAAGTCTAGAACAGGAATGAAACAGTCGACTGATTAATCTAGAAATTACTTTTACATTGTTTGCCCATAAAGTTCCTTACATTTTGATCAATGTTAAGTAATCTGCAAAGCAAACTGACAACTGAATACAAAAGGCACATTGACCTTAAATTTTTATACCTCAACTCACCTGAGAATCTCCAGTTTATAGTATTTACAAGGGTTTATTTATCTAAAACTCTACACATATGAAAATCTACTTAAACCCACACCTAAACCCTACTGAAATGCTGTGGTAGGACCTGGAATGTACAGATCATGCTGAAAAGACTATAACTTTCACTGAGCCAAAGCAGTTCTGCCCTCATTTCTGTTGCAGACTAAGCAGCTTAACACGGCATTGTCACAAAACTTACCTCAGTATCTCTAATTTGCAATTTACACTTCTCAGTCCAGTGCAGAGATGCTTCACTCCTGAATCCTGTAGACTATTATTGTTCATATTCAGTTCTTTCAGTTTGGTATCTGATCCAAGAACTGTAGCCAGAGCCGGACAGCTTTTGTCTGTTAAGTGACAATCATTTAGCCTGCAACATAGAATTAGAGACATGTAATACATCTGTTAAATACAACAAGGGGTGTCCAAATCTGCTATAGATCAATGAAGAAAATGCATTTTTTAGGATGAGTGCATAACATGACAAAATGTATATAAATTGCTTACAAAGCTCTTTTGGAAGTTTTGATAACTGCCGATAATCTAATGAGACACTCGTCTGATTTCTTGAATTTCTGAAGATCAAACTCCTCCAGCTCCTCCTCTGATGTCAACAACACAAAGGCCAAAGCAGACCACTGGGCAGGTGAAAGGTTAGAAGATGAGAGACTTCCTTTACTAAGGTGGGTCTGAATCTCTTTTACCAGAGTTTGATCATTCAATTCATTCAGACAGTAGAACAGATTGATGGATCTCTCTGCGGACAAATTATTCTCTAATTTCAGCTTGATGTACTGAACTATTTCCTTTTTGCTCTGGTCACTGCCATCTTGCTGTGTCAACAGACCCCTTAAGAGTAGTCGATTAGATTGGAGTGACAAACCAAGAAGAAAGCGAAGGAAAAGGTCCAGATGTCCATTGTCACTCTCAAGAGCCTTGTCCACTGCAGTCTTGAGCAAATCAATCATGGTTTCATTTTTGTTTTTCTGTTCAGCAGAGTCATGAACAAACACACATTTCTTGTTGATGTCCAGAAACAGATGTGCATAAAGGGCTGCAATAAACTCTTGAATGCTCAAGTGAACGAAGCAGTACATGGTACCAAGAACGATCCCCGTTTCCTCCTTAAAGATCTGAGTACACATGCCTGAATACACTGATGCTTTATAGATGTCAATACCACAGGCTTCCAGATCTGTGTCATAGAAGATCAGGTTATTTCTCTCCAGCTGATGAAATGCAAGTTTCCCCAGTGAATGGATGGCATCTTTATCCCAGGAAACATCTGGAGCATATTGTCCATCATACTTTCGTCTGCTTTGCAGGATCTGAAAGCGGAGAAAGTGTGTGTACATTTGTGTCAGAGTTTTCGGAATGTCTTCAGTACTTGGTTCCTGCTGTGTTTTGGAGGCATCATCTGCTTGATTTTTTTTCAGACCATATTTTTTTTTCTCCTCCAAAATGTTCTGGAGAACAGTGGCTGAAATCCAGCAGAAGACTGGGATGTGGCACATGATAAAAAGACTCTTTGATTTTTTTACATGATCAATGATTTCACTGGCAATATTTTGATCTGTGAACCGTTTTTTAAAGTACTCTTCCTTTTGTGCATCATTGAACCCTCTGACCTCTGTCTCCCGGTTGATACAGTCGGGAGGAATCTTACTGGCAGCTGCTGGTCTGGTGGTGATCCAGATGACAGCAGAACGAAGCAGATTACCCTTAATGAGGTTTGTTAGGAGAACATCCAGAGAGGCTGGTGATGATACGTCAGACAATGTCTCATTACCATCAAAGTTTAAAGGAAGGCGACATTCATCCAGACCATCAAGGATAAAAAGGATTTTGTACCGATTCCTTCTGGTAAGGTTCAGTCTTTTTGTCTCTGGGAAAAACTGACTTATAATACTTATCATGCTTTGGGTTTCTTTCTCCTTTAAGTTCAACTCTCTAAATGGAAGAGGAAATATAAACCTGATATCTTGATTTTCTTTTCCTTCAGCCCAGTCTAAAACAAACTTTTGCACAGAGATGGTTTTTCCGATGCCAGCAACTCCTTTTGTCAGTACAGTTCTGATTTCCTTGTCTTGTTCAGGAGCTTGAAACATCTTTGTGCATTCAACCTGTATCTCTTGTGATTCATGATGCCTGGAAGCAACTTCAATCTGTCTGACCTCATGTTCAGTATTGATGTGTTTATTACCACCCTGAGTGATATAGAGATCTGTGTAGATGTTATTCAGAAGTGTAGAGTCACCATGCTTTGCAATTCCTTCAGACACACATTGATACTTCTTCTTTAGGCTACATTTTAGTTGATGAATGAAGATCAGCTCATCTAAACACCAGAGTAAAAATGCAGATATTTTTATCAGAAAAGAGGTATTTGAGGCAACATGAGAAGGGGTAGAGACTCCTACCTTCAAGAGTTTCAGCAGCTTCATCTTGCTTCATCTCTCTCAGGAAGCTCAGTGTGAGATCAAGAGCTGCTTCCTTGGTATCACATCTATTCTCATTGAAGTCCTTTGCAAAGTATTGGATGTTCTCTTTTTGTAATATTTTCCTAAACTTCTCCAGCTCGTTTTTCAGAAATGGGATCATTTTGTTCTCAAGATCCTACAAAGCAAGAAAAGTTAAAGCAGTTAGTCAGTGGAAGCTGTGCTGGAGAGTGTCTAAGTGTTTGGTTAAAGGGGTCCAATTATGCTCTTTTACAAAGTCTTTATTTTGTTTTGGGGGTGTACTTGAACATGCTGTCATGCTTGGTGGATCAAAAAACGTATAATTTTTTTTCACATAATTCACATTATTACACTAGCTTCCTCGCCAGCCTGGCACAAATGGCTCGATTAGTTCCGGGTTCCACTTGCCGAAATACCAAATGTATTGAGATTGGTTAGCAGTTCCACTGCGTTGTGATTGGCAAACAGCGTAGACCGTGTTCCACCAGCAAAGCAGCAAACTAGATTAAAGTGATTCTTACCTCTTAAATATGGATCATTTTCTTACAAAAACACATTGGATCGCTAAAGGAGGCTTTTACCGACCGCCCTGGAGCCATGTGAGGCACTCTTTTTTATTATGGATCGACTTGTTTTGGACTGATGGAGAGAAACACTCGTATATTTCCTTCAGTTCAAAAGCTTGGGGAGCTAGGATTATTTTTTTTATGTAACTCCGATTGCATTCATCTGAAAGAATAAAGTCATATACACCTAGGATGCATTAAGGGCAAATGTGCACGGATGATCAACTAGTCAATGTTCGTGTTTACATTACATTGACATTCTCGCGACTGCCGGATTCGTCTGCTGGACGGGCCGTCACAGTACTTACACCTGCATTGGAGGGCTTGCCAAACAGAAGTGAATTCACAGCTAGAGCCTTCTGGGTGAAAATGTTTTTTCTTGTTTTTGATGTTTTTTTTTTTTTTTTTAGCTTCGTTTAATTAAAAACATTTAAATAGAATAAAAACATATACAATATTTAAACTCAATAAGGTATATTTTCAATATATAACCCCCCCCCCCCCCCCTGTGCCTCCCCTGACATGCTCTGGCGCCCTCCTGGGTAGGCGCGCCCCACACTTTGAAAACCCCTGCTCTACAGGGCTCACAAAATCACTAGCCCGACATCCCGGGGCTATTGTATTTTCCAGTCGGGCTACCAAAATGTTTAAATGACCTGCCTGACGGACTATCTTAAAATAAAGAACTCTTTCAGGTCCTTTAAAAACTCCTCAATTTAGTTGTAACAAATTTAAGGCCACAGAAAGTTTTAAATATGTGAAATAGTATAAGAAAAGGTAATGATGTCACTGAATAAATATGCGCGCTGCATGTTTCAAAGTCAAAATTCAGCACAGATGTCTTTAAATGAATGTCACTGAAGGGAACTGACTGTCCTCAGAAACGTGTTGTTGGCATTTTCATTTCATACCCGATAAACTTTGTTAATGCTGCTTTGTGTACAGCCGTTACTAGGGAAACCGTAATATTTCAGCGCTCATAAAGCGCCACCTTCTGAAAGAAAATGAATTTGCATTTCTAATCAGTCATTATTGGATTTTTCAGCTGTTTGTGGTCAATGTTTTGCAAATATTATATTGACCCATGTTTTTATGCAGCAACCACAGAGTTGTAAATGAGAAAGACGTTTATGTGCCTTCAAAAAATCTAAACAATTAAGACAGTAATATTTATGTTTTACATAAATATAATAAACAATATTCTTGATTTATCCCTTTTAATTGTATAAAGGCTGAAATGCCATTGTCTAGTTTTTTTTTGTGTGTGTGAAAACCTACATCTGAACTGAAAATCATGTAATTTTATGGCTTAATATCCTACATTGTCTAACCCCTCTCATACTGTGTTCATTTTACTTGTGCATCTCTTAAAAAGGGTCATAAATTGCCTTACATTGATATATACAATTCTGCAGATACACTGTATTTGATATTTGTGCATTGAAAATATTTTTGATTGACGTTTAGACTTCTATCTGATTTTCTATATTTAAAAAAGCATGGATTCCGGAGAAGTTTGCGGACTCTTTAGTTTAAGCTGAGACAACCTGTGGCAATACATCGGTAAACTTAGGCGAATCCCCAGTCCAACTGAGCCGTTCGTTGTAGTTCTTGAAAAGGGACTTTTTAAAAACTAAATCTCTCCCTTTGGAGTGGACTTTGAGATTTGTAACTTTGCATATGTTGTTTTATGCCCAAATGTACACACCACACACTGGCTAAAGTCCAAAAAGTGAAAAAGCTATTTGTATTTTGGCTGCATTCATTTGTAATTCGATAATAGCCAATGGCTAAAAACAAGCTATTTGTTATTTGTATGTGCTCATTACTGCACCTAAATGGAGCTGTCCCACAAGTGTTTTGCCACATTTAACAAGTGCTTTCAAGTACATTTTTGTTGTTTCCAAGCAATACTAACAACACAAACAAGAAAATGAAATCCTGCTAACCTGCATCCTATCAACACCTCTTCGAAAGCAGCCCTCTCCCTCCAAAACCACCTCTGTGCTGACTTCACTTGAAGTCTTTTGCAACATCAACTGCTACCCCCCCTCCAATCCATGGTTAATCAAAGAGAAAATGCCTCTCTTCTTCTCCTCCTTTCCCATCAATGTGGCAGAAATATCTAAATTTCTCCTCTCCAGTCATTAGTGTTGAAGAACTCGAGACCGTTCTTGATCTGGAGACCATTTATTTTTGAAGGTCTTGGTCTCAATGGAATTTGTATTCGGTATTGTCTTGGTCACAGACTAAAAGGACTCTGGGTTTTACATCAAAACCAGCCAAAACCACAACTGTGGGGATATCACTAAATTCAGTACATCCTAAACACTAGGGTGTAAAACGTCCTGCTTTCCTTTTGATCCTGCTGTGCCCAGTCAGAACTGAATAGTGAATAGTGTAAAAAAAAATCACCAATATTCATTTGAAAAAAGGCCAAATATTATGAAATATAATAAAAAAAACACTTGAAACCTTTTTTTTGTATTATATCATATAAAATTAAACAGCATTACATGAGCAAGAGAGCTCTTTTCACAAATATGAGTATGATAACAAAACCTTATATTGATTTTATACAAACATTCAACAAACAAGAATTTAATAGTAGCTGAATTACATTGACACTATATTTATTTATTTATATATTAAACAAAAAAAAACAGTTTACAACAAATTCATGATAAACAAATTAATAGTTAGTTAATAGTAAGCACAGGACCTTAATAAAGTTCCCAAAATATACATTTTTAAAAATCCAGTTAAAAGACAGACATGTTTATTAGCCGTAGTTATTTTTAACCAAATACATAATCATTCAACTCTTTCATCCAAATTCTAATGACCTCTTAAAAGGAGAGGTAATTGAATTCAATATTTCTTTGTTCAATAACCTATTTGTTTAAGATAAATTGTAGTTAAACATTTCCGAAATTTCTTTTTTTTTTTCCTACCTGGAAGATCAACAGGAGATTGTCTTTGAAATTCTTTTGGTTCCCGCCAGTCTGAAAGTCTGAATCGAATGACTCATTTTGAAACCTGTTAAGAAATGAAATACTGAGATTTCCAGGCAAAACATTGTAGATATCTCCTGCATCTTCTTAACAAAGACAAAATAACATATTTGCTGTACAAGCTGAAAACATTGTTTAAGTATAGAGTCTGGGTTACATTTTTTTTTTCTTTAGCTCATGGAATTTCTTTAGCTCAATGCAATTATCAAATTGCAAAAGGTTGCGATTCAACTGAATCAGAGTTCATTCTGACAAGAGAAAATGCTCATAAGCCCCATAGTGGCAGCATGTGTAACTATATTATTGGAAAGAAGCTCAATGAAGAGTAAAGCAGCTAAAATACATTATGTTCAGATATTTAGCTTACACACCAACATAATGAAAAACACATTAAAAACCTTTTGTAGGATGGTGGTGTTTTCTCACTTAAGCCTGGTGGAGGAGGATTAAGTGACTACACTTTTAAGAGAAACAGGGCTGGAAACATGTGAACCTGAACTTTCACTAGGACAGATCAGAGAGAGAGAAAAAACACACACACTTGAGTCTAATTTAAAGAGATTTAATATCATAAAATTCAGTATAACTGTAGATTTGTCTCTCTCATTATTGTTGTATTTAAGTTTGGTTGCCTGTTCTGTCTTTCCATGGCAAGTTTATGCTGCCTAGTGGCATTCTGAGTATTTTGTATTGTTAAAAAGACTGAGCTCACTAAAAAGAAAAATCTACTTATCAGACATCTCATTCTGCGATTTCTTGTTTTATTCAGTCAAGTTATCACATAAAACTGGCTAACGGTGCAGAGCAATGCAAAAGGAATTGTCACTCTTCACATACACAGAAGGGAATACATTTGAGCCTGATCGCAAACTGATGACACAAAAAACATAAAAATACTATAGGAAATACTTAAGTTTTACTAGAAAAGATTTGAAGTGATTAATTCTAGTATAGCCGTGTTTTTGTAATAACACTTTATAACAGGAGGTGTGTCTTTTTCACTTAAAGAGGTTTAATGTGTTAAATGGTTTGTACAGTTCAGTTTAATTAAAATTATGTCTTGGTCTGGGATTTTATCCCAAAAACGTATCAGGTCAGTTGCATGGAATCTAAACTGGTAAACAGCCAAGTCAAGCGCTAGTTTCTCACCCTGCACAACATCATAAAACACGATTATTTGAGAGCGTTAGATGAGAAACTGAAGTGCACGGTGATATCATCAAAATCGTTGATTCATATTGGCGGAAGTGACGAGACTAAGTTTTGAATGCCCATATCTTGTTAACGCAAATTTTGTTTTTGTGTTGAAGCACACTAGCTTATAGATAACCTTAAGGCTAATATATTCATACTATAATCCAAAAAACTTTAATTTTGATTTCAGGGGGACTTTAATTTTCATTAGGACAAAACATGCCCCAGCATGCTAGTGGTTCATGTTCAGTTTTAAGATTTTTCTATAAAGATATATTCAAGATGTAGCAATTATTGTGATAATTTTGACATTTAGGAGAGATAAGAACAATAAAACATGATTCCAATGTAATACTTAAATAAATGTAGGCCTATACTATGTACAAAGTAAATTACAATGAGGTGGTTGTATTACAACAAGGTGGAGATGTGTTTATGAAAAAAGTGACAGGTACAAGAAAGTTAGTGAAAAAATAAACACACATGAGAGACAGAAAGATGTCAGGGAAAATGAAGAGATGGAAGTTCATGAGATAACCTTTAATTATTTGTGTGGCCACAGCCTAAGGTTTTAACCTTTTTTATGTGATGATGATGATGATGGCCATACAAACAATTTTGTTGTCTGTGGATTCAAAATGTAGTGTGGGTGTATGGGATGGCCTGGATGAGTGTGTGATTTCCCGGCCAGAATTTTTGTCCCAGTCTGCCCCTGCACGTGCCACTTTCAAACCCTGTTTGCCAGGCATATTTTTATATGTTCTAAGTAATAAAATTCTGCATGTTTGATCAGGGCTTAAAAACGGAAAAAAAATCCATTCGGTTCACTCCGAGCAGAATCGATATTATAATGTTTCTGTTCTTGCGTTCCTCATTAAACAATACGTTCCGAGAACGGTTTTCTAGAAAAAATACCGGTTAATAACGTTATTTTATTGCACAGCACGATAGATAGATAGATAGATAGATAGATAGATAGATAGATAGATAGATAGATAGATAGATAGATAGATAGATAGATAGATAGATAGTGTGTGCCTTTTAATAACATGTTTGGCATTATGTTTACAAATGATTAAACCAAATTCCGTATTCGTGTCATTTGAACTTCTTGTCTTTAAAACCGAAAGTAAACGAGTTCACAACCAGGGTTTGAAAATTAGCGCGGTCCGAAGTAAGGTGTTAAAAAAATTGTGCTATATTAACACCCTCAAATGCACTACATATAGCCAAAGTCCTTTTAAGAATGGTAAAATGGTAAGATGGTATTCTATAGTCTTTGATATAGCCTAGCGTCAGAAGATTTTTTTTATGAAAGTACAATGTTGCCAGATATTGCTACGAAAAACAAGCAATTACAAAAAGAGAGAAAAAGATATCCGAAATAAGTTCAAAGCTTGTGTTTTTTAAACAAGATTAATATATCAGTAACACTAACGTTCAACTTTCCACTTTATAAACGTCCCAAAGTGTCACACTAAATTGGAAAAATACACGTATAATAGGTGGATCTGGCAACAAACGGAGGCTGCACACGCGCTCTCACTCAACGCGCTCTCAAGCCCCGTTCACTGCGCTATAGCTTCTCGCATCAACATGAATTGCAAACACTCATGCGATATGAGGTGGTTTAAACGGCTTAATAATCATTCAGAGAGCTTGGCATTTTATTTTTGAATATACAAAAATGACCAATGGCCAGACCTCGGTGACCTCATAGCTGGCTACGGCCGTGCCTGGAAACGCATTACAAATGAGCTAATCATTTTTTTAAACAATTTTCTTGTTTGATAATACTATAGCGAAATAAGCCCCTTCAAGACCATCCGCTTCACATTCTGACCACACGGCTTAATCTGCGATAAAAACCTGTTGACTTAATTAATCCTTACCTAATATGCATAGCCTATTATAGGCTATTTTCACTCAAACAAAAGAGAACTAAAAACAATAGACAATTTTAACTACAAGTTTTAATTAGGTTACAATAACTTAAACCTAAACATACCTTTGCACATGAAACAGCAGGTGCTTGGTAACCTTAAGCTCGTCGCATCAGAAAGGGCTCTGCTTATGACGTCTGCTTCGCGGGCATTTCACGGTGTATGCGTCACCGTCTCATTTGCGCACACAATTTGAATTCATGTTTTTGGTCTGCCAAATTGATATAATAAAGAGAACGATAAAAAATACCGTTATTAACCGGTTAATTTGGAATTTCTGTTTCTGTTTCTGTTCAGAACGATTAAAATTGATTTTGTTTTCGTTTTTGTTCCTGTTTAATGTCATTTGTTTTCGTTTTTCGTTTTCGTTCCTTAAACCGGTTCAGAGCCCTGTGTTTGATGTTTACAAGCAGCTCAGTGTGCACATTTAGTGTATAACTAAATGTGCACACTGATGTATATCCAGCTGCTTGTTTAATTTTCAATACAACTGAGACGCAAGATGTGAAATGAGAGAGCAAGACCATGCTGTGATACAAGAGACACAGAAAAGCGTCAGCTTGAAATACAATACATGAGACATGAAATAAGTGTCTGCTTGAAATACCCGGCTTGGTCTGTTATAATCTGTTGCTATTGATGATGCAAATAGCTTTATAAGAAAATATCAGATGTAGTAATGTGGCAGCTGACTAATCAGAATCTAATGTTTTAGAGAGCCACATAATAAACATATTTATTTGTGATATATATTCCTTTAAACTACATATTAGACCAGTTTTAAGATATTTTTCACCTGCAACGGTCTAAAAACATTTATAGGAAGTTCTAAATTGAACTATAGTGAAGCTGTAGCAATAAGTGAGAAAATAAGACAAAAAAAAACTAATTAATTAAACTTAAGTAGAGTTTAAAATGATTATCTGAAAACGGACCCAGTCTTACCTCTAAAGCAGCTAAAATATATCATGTTCAGATATTTAGCTTACACGGGAATATAATGTAAAACACATGAAATACCTCTTGGGGGATGATGGTGCTTCCTCACTTAAGTCTGGTGGAGGATCGCAGGACCAGTCACTCTTAACAGATACAGAGCTGAACACATGTGAGCCTGGTCTTTCACTAAAACAGATTAGAGAAAAACACACACACACACACACACACACACACACACTTGAGTGTAATTTGAAGATATTTAATATAATAAAATTCAGTATAACTGATTTGTCTTTCTCATTATTGTTGTATTTAGGTTTGGTTGCCTGTTTTGTCTTTACATTGCAAATCTATGCCACCTAGTGGCGTTCTGTGTAATTGTATTATTGAAAAGACTGAGCTCACTAAAGAGAACAACTTTCAGACATCTTATTCTGGGATTTATTGTTTCATCCAGTCAAGTTATCATATAAACCTTAGTGTAAAATTGGCTAACAGTGCAATGTAATGCCAAATCTTCACAGACACAAAAGGGAAAACATTTGAGCCTGATCTCAAACTGATAACAAAGAACAGAAAGGAAAAAATTAGAAGATACTTAAGTTATACTAGAAAAGATTTCATGTGATTGATTCCATTATAGCTGTGATTTTATCCTCCTCATATCTAGAGATTGATTTATTTATGTTTGGTTGCCTGGAGTTCTTCAATGGTAAAGTTTTGTCCCTTAGTGTCTACCTATGGAGCTCCAGACTAAGTTCAGTAAAGGTTAACAGGCAGCATTTCTGCAATCTATTGTTTTATTTAGTCAACTTCTATCACATTTACCACAGTAAAGACATTAGCTAATGCAACGCTCTGATGTAAAATACCTTATGGTCAACGATGGTGTTTCCTCACTGAATCCCGGTGGTTCTTCTCTTGACTTGTCACTCTTCGCAGACACAGAGCTGAACACATCTGAACCTGATATTACACTAATGACACAAAGAACAGACAGAGAAAAATAACACTTAATTACAGGGGGTTCCCCTTTTTTACTTGAAGAGGTTGAATGTGTCAAATGGTTTTTACAGTTCAGTTCAATTCAAATTATGTCTTGGTCTGGGATTTCATCCCAAAAACTTATCAGGTCAGCTACAATGGAATCTAAACTGGTAAACAGCCAAGTGAAGCGCTAGTTCCTCAACTAGCACAACATTAATTTCACCATAAAACGCCTTTATTTTTTAAATTTTCCTGCTACTTGTTTTCCAACTGTCATTTTTTGCCATTACTAGTAGATGTTACTTCATTCTCTTTAGTGTGATGTAAAGTCCCAAAACGTTTACAGTCATGGTGGAAGCATTGTACAATACATGTGCCATTGTCAAGCCCTGACTGCAAGACATATTTTTATATGTTCTAAGTAATACAATTCTACATTATTGATGTTTACTCTGCACTAAATGTGCACACTGATGTACATCCAGCAGAAACTGAGACGCAAGCTGTCACGAGAGAAGAGATCAGAAACAAGAGAGCAAGACCTTGCTGTGATACAAGAGACACAAAAAAGTATCAGCATGAAATACTGTACAACACATGAGACATGAAATAATCGTCTGCTTGAAATACCCGGATTGGTCTGATAATGCAAATAGTTTTATAAGAAAATATCAGTCATAGGAATGTGCCGACTGACTAATCAGAATCTAAATATTTATTTGTGATAAATTTTCCTGTAAATTAATTAGACCAGTTTTAAGCTATTTTTCACCTGCAACAAAAACATTTATAGGGAGTTCTAAATTGAACTTTAGTGCAGACAATAAATGAGAAAATAAGACAAAAAACAAATGAACTTAAGTAGTGTATAAAATTATTCTCTAAAAACAGACTCAGTCTTACCTCAGTTTCTCTGAGAGACTCATCTCAGATGAAGACTCCTTTTCTTTCTCTTCTGACATCCTGCAGCCAAACAGACAATGCAAACAACAGCACTGGTGTCAGTGAAGACAATCAGCTGCTCAGATATGTTACTGAAATGGATAGCATGATAGTTCAGAGTGATAAATGATGAACAATTGAGAATGTTGAGTTAGCAACAAACCGGAGCTTTAAAAATAAAATATGCAACAAACTTAATAGAACACATGTACTGTGATCACTATATTTTAAAAGATTAACAACAGACATCACTCAATCTTCTCACAACCCTAAAAATATACAACTATGCTGGGAACAAATACTGTATGACAGCTGTGTTCAAGACTTTTTACATTTACTTTCAGTATTGCATTTTCATATAAATGGCACACATATAAACTTGTTGAATTTGAACACTTGTCGTTGCTTCGGTTTGCATACATATCCACGATTTTATATAGCAATTTATAAAAAAATACATTTGACTTTACTTTCTCTATTGCGGTGTACTTACACTCATGTTTCCTCAAATAAAAAATTATAATCCTTTGTCATTATGTTCACAAACTCTTTTACTTTTAAATGCTTAGTCACAGGCAGCTGATTATATGCTTCACTACTGTATATTGTGGTTCTTCAGTCTAACCAAATCTAACGGTTTGATTTAAAAATACTTTCGACGTAGCATAATTAAGCAACAGCCAAAATAAAAGTGAGAAAATGAAGGGGGTTCAACATACAGATATGTATTATCTTTTGCAGTAACGCTATTTAATATGCCTAAACTTCATATTTTATATCAATAACCTTCAAAACTTTACTACTAATCTCAAACATCTTAATTCTCCGGAATATAAATGATAGTACTCTATTCACATTCTTGATGTTTCGCCAATAGCTGTAATGGAGGAGGTATTAAAACTTACGTGCAGTTTTGTGCACTAGGAAGAGAATGTATAATTATTTGAAATGTTCTGAAAGTTTCTCCGTCTTTTCCTATCTCCTGTTCCTTGTCACGTGGTACGAATACAAAACAAATTCCAGTCTCTGCTTAAATATTCGGCGTCATCAGCTGCATGTGTTCCCAGATATCGAATACGATTAACAGCGACGACAGCCGATCTTACGTCTTCATTTTCCTTGTAAGCCTTTGTAGGTGATCGGTGCTGAGCACGCGTTGCCACTCAAGTCTAGTTTAACGGTGCGCGTTCACTGCAGTGAGGGCTCAGTAGGCCTACTCTTATCTCAAAACTTCAAAACTCATCCGTTTTGGGGTGTGTCCAGGAGCTGACTGGGACAAAAATTCAGCCCGGGAAATCAGACACTCATCCAGGCCATCCCATACCACACCCAGGGGCGTAGCACCAAATGTTGGGCCCCGGTCACACAACCAAGCGGGTGGGCCCCTCACAACACCTCATAAAACACCCAAGACTGATTAATTTTTTACAATTATTTATTTTTTATTTATTTTTAGTCTATTTTTAGAGGGTCAAAAAGAAACTATTAACATAGCAAGATATTAATATAATAAGTAACACTTTCAGTCAAGCAATCCAAAACATAAAGTGCTAAACAAAAAGTAAAAACTTGGACATTAGATCCTTGACACAAGAGAATTTATAGCATTAAGCTGCATGCTACCATCTCACTTACAAAGCCCACTGACGAGTTTTCATGTTGGCAAAGTCACTGATTAGATCTTTGAAGTCAAATTTCCTAGCTAGCTGGCTTTCAATGGAGAGAAGTGCCAAGCTGTTCAGCCTATCTTGAGACATAGTTGATCTCAGGTAGTTTTTCACTAGTCTCAACTTGCTAAAAGCTCGTTCACCTCCTGCAACAGTTACTGGTAAAGTACAAAAAATTCTAAGTGCAATGCAAACCTCTCCAAAGATACTCTGCAGTTGCATCTTAAAGATGGCATTAAGAAGCTCAAATGGGAGCAGAGCAGATGGAAATGTTGCAGAATATACTGACTTCAGGTGGAGGATTTCATTTTCAAATTCGGGTGTTAGGTCTTTGTTGTATTTTCTTATCAGTGTTTGACTTGCTTTAACTATCTGAGCTTCATTCATTTCTGTCAGCTTCAGAATAGGAGCAAACATCTCACATATTTCTGCTGTGGTCTGAAACCTTGTGCTGAGTTGACTAATGATGCTGTCAAGTGCAATGAAAAAGACATTGTGTTTGAAAACAATCTCTGCACTGTCTTCACTTGTATCATCTTGAGAGCTTTCATCTGCCATGTGTTTTCTTTTACGTTTTCGTCTTTCTGCTTTGTGGAACTGGACAGGAATTTCCATTGCTTGTGCAACTAGGGAGGCCTCAGCCAGCAAGGAGGGCCATTCATCCCGGATGCCCTGAATTTCATCTAAAAGTGCTTTGATATTTGCTGCTTCAATATCGAGAGAAATATCTCCTGCCTGAAGGATGATGTTTCTGTTCTCAATGCACTGTAGTACCTTCACCCACACAGTGAGAAGGACGATGGAATCAAACATTGTAAAGTACTTCTTAAGTCCATTTGCCTCAGACCTGGCTTCACTGGTCAAATTACATGTGGTCAAAACAGACTCTATTGCCTTAATGACAGAGGGCAAGTGGGATGCCACCACACGAACACTGGCAATTCTGGAACTCCATCGAGTGTCAGACAGTCGATGTAGAGAGCAGCCTGTTTTTTCTTTCAAGATTGACCACCTCTCTGGGCTTGCACTGAAAAAATTGTACAACCGATTGATAGAGCCAAAAAAAGTAGAGATCTCAGGAGATGACTCGGCTGCATGCACACCGACCAGGTTGAGGCTATGGGATGCACAGGGGGAGAATGTTGCAAGTGGATTGGCTTTCAAAATGTGTGCCTGTACGCCTTTCACCTTCCCTGACATGTTGGCTCCATTATCGTAGCCTTGTCCTCTACAGTCCCCTAATGGTATGTCATTGTTTTTTAGTGCTAGTTTAATCATCTCTGATATTTCACTTCCGGTCTTTTTGTGGAAGTCAACAAAATGAATAAACCTCTCAATAATCTTCCACAAACCACTCTCTTTGTCTTCATGTACATATCTCACCATAAGTACATTCTGTTCTTTGTGAGATATGTCTGGTGATGAGTCGCATATCACTGAGTAATAGATAGCATCTCTTCTCTCTGCTAGAATTTTCTTGAGGACTCTTTTGCCACAGAGTTCAATGAACTCATTCTGTGTTTCAGCACTTAGGTAATGAGCTAAATGTGAGTCCTTTTTTTTATTTTTCACTTTTTCTAAGTGCTCATGCAATAGGGGATCATAGTGTGATACCAACTCAAGTGTGCCAAGAAAGTTGCCATTAGAGATATCACCTAAATTTGAGGTTTTACCCCTGAATGCAAGATTTCTTGAGGCTAAATGGAGAGTTACATCCAAAAGCCTCTCCAGAATTGCTTTATTCTTTTCTATCTCTTGTTGCAACTGTTTTTGGAGGTGACTGTCAACACCTGTTGCTGCAGTTAACGAATGGGCAAGACTTTTCCATTTCAGGTAACACTGCTTATGTGGGTTGCTTTTTTCATGTTCTGGCAATTTTCTGTACATTTTTCTCCAGGTAATATTGGCCAGTTTTACCCCATCTTTGCTATTCAAGGTACTCATAGATGGTTTGGTCAGCTCATGGGAAAAGAGAAGGCATGGGATGCAGTAAATTGCTTTACAACTCTTACTGTATATCAGCCAGTCTCTTTGGATTTGCTCACGGGCATTTGCTGATTTTGCATACTGAAGGTATTTTGGAAAGAGCTTGCCTTCCCTATCTTCCAGCCCCAAATCTGATAGTTTTGTTGCACCTTCACAAGCCAGTTTGCTAACAATTGAATCTCTCTGCACATTATTTAGAGTTGCAGGCCATAATCCTGGATCTTCTCCCAAACACTCTTCTGCTAAAGCTTTCTCATCTGTCTTTTCCTCATCCAGATGGTCATCAGGACAATATTTGCTACTCTTTCCTGCATCCTCCTCCTCTGAATCCCTGCTGCTATCTTCCTCATCTTCTCTTTCCCCTTCCTTCTGCTCACCCTCAGCTACACTAACAGTCTCTTCTACAAACATGAACAGACATAACAGGTGATATCTGTGCCACTCCATAACACTTAGGCTACTGCAATACAACAACCATTTTATATTTCGATTGCTATTATAATTTAACAAAAACAATATCACCAAATTTGTTTTTAACAACTTTTAGACAACAACCATTGTAATCCTCACCTAGTCTCTCTTCTTCATTCACATGAGTAGAGATTTGTGATGTCTCTCCCACTGTTGCTGCCTCTGAAATAGCATATTCATAGTTACATGTAGTTGGCTGATTGCAGGAATTTAAGGTACCTGTCACACATTTCACTACCACACTAGTGTTGTCAAGGTCTTTTCAGTACCAAATTCAGTACTAATTGTGATAACATAGCAAGAGCTTTTTAAACACAAACTTTTAACCATTTAACAAATTTATTTGAAAATATAAATAAGTAAATAATTATAATAGGTAAATAATTACATTTAAAATGTAGATTGCTTTTTCAGTTAATCAATCATTGCTTCAAAAAGATCAAGTTAAAAGTCGATCATTAAATTAACATCAAAAACAAATTCTATAATTTTTTTTTCTGTTCATTGCTATAGTTATCATGTGCACTAAAATACACTTTATTTAAGTATACTTAGTACACTTTTCAGTACACTGTACTAAAAGTGCTCTATTTTCGCACACTAATTTTGTACTCATTGTAGTAAAAAATAGTATTAAGTATATGTTACAGTATTAAGTACATTACTGAAAAGTGTACTAAGTATACTTAAAGTGTATTTTAGTATATTTTTTTACCTGGGGAATTACCACACTCAATCAATTTAAGTGTTAGTGCTAATAATGCAATCATATTATGCGTACTTAAGTACAACTTTTGAGAAAATGTACTTCTACTACAATAGATTACTAATAGATTTTTAATAAAATCAATTTAATGTAACTTAAAATTACCACACTCAAAATCAATATAAGTTTTAGTGCTAAAAATGCATTCATATTAAGTGTACTTAAGTACAAATTGTGAGAAAATGTACTTCTGCTACAATACATTACTAATAGATTTTTTATATATTAACTTAATTTAAATTTCGGATTAGTATGTAAACAGTCTACTAAAAACCAACTAATGTTTAAAGCATTTAAAGCACACTTTTGAAAAACACACTAATAAAACTCTTTTGTAAGTTTTTTTTTCTGTAGTATACTTTATTTTAGTACATTAAAAATTTAAGTATCACTGGTGTTTAGTATACTTTTTTCAAGTGTACTAAAGTCCTACTGAAGTATAAACATACTTTTAATTAGTATATATATAGTGTATAACCATCACACTTTTATTTAACACAAAACAAATAACAATGTACTAAAATGTATTTGCGGGTATTTAAGTGTATTTTCATTGCATTTAAGTTTTTTTTTTTTTTCACCTGGACAATCATCTCACTTTCGGGACAAAATAATAGAAAATTTAGTGCATTCGCTCTCGTTTTCCTATGCGGTTTTCACTACTGAAACTGCAGAACAGTGTTTATAGAATTAAAAACACTTTTATTGAAATAGGAAATAACAATTGTTTCAAGCTCTGAGCTCGGCCTGAAAGAAAACTCTGGCGTCTTGAACGGACTGGGGAATCAGCCGCCTAGTAAAACTTTACTGCAGAGAGATTGTCACATTTTTTAAATTTCATCATCTACTTTGTACCCATTTACCGTATGCTATTTTTGACAACGTAATGCTGCGTTCCAGGCAGGTTTTTTAACTGGTAAATCACTACTTCAAATCACGACTCACGACTTTGTAGCGTTCCAGGCAAGTCACGCCAAACTGCCTGGGCACATTTATGAATTATTCTTATTTTTATATTATTATTAATTTGATTGCAACGTTATATTGTCCTAAGCTCTATTTTTCCACCGTGTACTACTTGAATAAACACCGCACACATTAGGGCTAACATTGTTGTTTCGCGGGCTATGTTACGTCAGAACTCGTAACTGGGAGTACATCGTTCTAGTACGAGTTCACGAGTGGGAAATCACGGGTTTGACTGCCGTTCCAGTGCACTTTAACGGGTAGAAGGTTGGAAAAACACGAGTAACTGGTTGCCAGGAACGCAGCATAAATGTATGGATTAGCAGTTACACAGTCAGGTTTTTCTCTCGCAAGGCTCTCACCATTCTTCCGAGAAAAATATTTCGTCAAAACCTGTCTGCCCGTCTGCAGCTTTCTTTCCCTTTCTCTCCGCTCTTTTCTTTTTTGACAACCTGACTTAGGATTCATGCTTTTCTAGTGCGATACTCTTTTTCTCCGCTACAAGCTGAATTTAACTGACAGCGCCACTGCGCCAGACTGCAAGACCAAACCATTTTCATTTTTGATAGGGGAGACCTAGAACATGGGAGGGCACAAGCTGCTAGACCAATAAAGGAACATTTAACTTTTTTACAGTTGTAAAAATAAGATAAAAATATTATTCCTAGTAGCATAGTATATAACTATATATTTATTTAATGTTGTCATGTTAATGTTATAGATTATCAATATATCATTATGGGCCCCCCCCCGCCAAGGGCCCCTGTTACTCTGTTCCACTATTACCCCCTGTCCGACGCCCCTGACCACACCACACCAAATTTTGAATCCACGTATGGCCATCATCATCACATTAAAAAGTTTAAACCCCTGTGGCAAAGGCGAAAAAGGCAGTTTGCCTAGGGCGCAAAATGACTGCGCCACAAGAATGTTTTTTTTTCTCGGACCACCATAAGTGCCCTCCTGCGACCATCATGCGCTCATACACCCATAAGCAAAATAATTGCTGAAAGTTAACAATTTTATTACTGATCGATAAAACAATGTTAGATTAAAATAAAACGGACATCAATGAAAAACCATAAGATTTGAAAACATTGCGCATAATGCTTTGATAAGGCATGGAGCAGTTAATATGTGCGCTGAAAGTACCATTTAAAAAAAAAAAAAAAATGAGTGAAAAAAGAAAATTATCAGGGCCACAAGGCAGGAAGCGACGCAAAGAAGAGGAACAGAAAAAAGAACAATATAGAGGTAAGAATCACAACTAATCACTGTGTATTAGCCCATGATGTTTATGCAGTATTTTGAAATAGCCAGATCACTGTGGAACATTTTTGCTTGAGTTAACTGCTTTTTTAATTTTAATTTCAGTTACAGTTGCATTTCTCTGTTTGGGAGTATAGCTTATGTCCGGTCTCTTTAATATTTTAACATATTCAATCACATCCCCATCATTTGCTCCCAGTGACCAAAGTGCAGCCTCTTCGACCACTTCATCTAAACTTCACCCTTTGTCTACCTCAACTTTGACTGCTACTAAAGAGCACCTCAGCAGCTCACCTACGACCACTGAGCCACTAAATGCTGCTGAGAGGTCCTCAAGTTCTGCCTCTTCCCATGAATCTCTCTCTCTGTTGCTGAGTCAAATAACCCACCACCTCTGGATCCTGCAGACTGGCCTACCCTGTCTTATAAAGTAGGGACTGAATTAGTCAACCGAGGACCTTATCAGGTTGAGAGGGATTTCATATTTCCTAAAAGAGAGGATGGACAAAGTTGCCATTCTCATTATTTTTACTCTGTTTTAATCAATGGCGAGAAGATAAAAAAAAGGAGCTGGCTTGTCTATTCTAGGAAAAAAAAAGTTTATATTGCTTCTGTTGCAAACTCTTCTCACAGAAGGACTTTAAGCTGATTTCAGATGGACTAAGATGGGAAGAATGCCACCCAGGTTTTGAAATCTCATTAAAATAGCCCTGAACATCAGCAAAACATGAAGGCGTGGAAAGAACTGAAGATACGCCTTAAAACGTGCCAGACAACTGACAGCCAGGCAATGGCACTTATTGGGGCAGAGAGAAGGAGGTGGCGTGAACTACTGAAGAGAATAGTGGCAATAATCCAGTCCCTAGCTGAGAGAAACATGGCTCTAAGAGGGTCCACAGACTCACTTTTCCACGCCAATAATGACAACTTCCTGAAAGAAGTGGAGCTTATGGCCAAATTTGATCTAGATAGGGTACAGAGTGGAGCAGGGAACATGACAACACATTTGGGAAAAACCATACCAAACGATCTGAGTTCTATCAGTGAAAAGATCATGGAAGCAATTGTAAGTGACATCAAGTGAAATCACACTAAAGTCATTGTTAGAGACCATGTGGGAGAGCCGTGTGAACAGCGTAGAAGCAATTAGATACCAGACCTTGCAGGTAAGAGAAGCTCTGCTCGAGGTAAAATAAATATCAACCGCTCCTGCCTTACAAATTTAAGCTCAGTCTTTAGCAGAGGAAACTGGATCCTTTCATTTCTGTATCTGCTCAATTGTCTGCTATGACATACTCAACAATATTGAAAATGTCAGTAAGCTGATGCAGTATGTTTCCATGCAACTGGACATGGCAGTGGACCTGCTTGGCAAAACAAAAACTTTCCTGACCCAGTATTGAGGTAATGGTTTTGCTTCAGCTCAAGCTTTAGCGAGAGAGATGTGTGAAGACATGAATGTGGAGGCTGTTCTCAAGGAGAAAAGGCTGAGATCAACACGTAAACAGTTTTCATATGAATGTCCAGATGAGCCCATCAGTGACACACTGAAGAAGATGGGAAACCAATTTTTTTTTTATGTATTGGTGGATGTGGTCATTGTGTTACTGGAAGAAATGTTCAAGACCATGGAAGAAGTGAAGGAGAAGTTTGGTGTACTTGTCAACTTCTCTAAGATGACAAATGAAGAACTAGTACAGCAGTGTGAAACACTTAGGACCACATTAAGTAACGGTGAACAGTCATACATATAGATGGAAAACAACTTGTCCTGGAAATGAGAAGTTTCCCAGACTTACCATCAATCAACATGCCCACCATGGATATTATTCGATATCTGCATGAAAAACAACTGCAAGAAATCTTTCCAAACATGTGGGTGGCACGGAGGATAAGTGTGACTATCTCAGCGACTGCAACAGCTGCAGAGAGGAGATTTTGAAAGCTCAAGCTGATTAAAGATACTCAGTGGACTTGCTGTCATCAGCATCAATAAGGATGTTTCTCAGAATATGTCATTTGATGCATTCATTGTCATTGATGACTTTGCTGCAAAGAAATCCAGAGGTGGAAAGAGTAATAAAATATGCTACTCAAGTAAAAGTACTGTTACTTCAATGAAAATGTACTTAAGTACAAGTAAAAGTAATGGTCAAAAAATGTACTCAAGTAAAAGTAAAAAGTAACTCATTTAAAATTTTGAGAACTCTGAGTATTATTATTTTTTTAACAGCAGGGGTGGGTGGGGGATTCTAGTGTAGTTCAAAAAAGACAAGGGGATATAAATCTCAACCTGGTTGTTTTTAATTGAGGAAACAACTTTACAAATATTTATATATATATTAATAACCATATAAAACATTTAGGAAATAGTCATTTTAGTGCATTAACATATTTATTGACATATCACTTACTGATATAAAATTATTATTTAGCTCCTTTTGAAGGATGCACATTTCTGCACAATGCACATTTCTTAATATTCTGATCTTTGATGTTTTATCTAAAATTAAAGTAATTTTAATTGTTTACATTACATGTGGATAAATTACCATCTAGAGCTGCACAATTTTGGATACAGGGAGAATAACAATTTTATTTTAAAATAGATATCACTATTCTCCTACCATGATTCTGAAAAAAAAACAAACAAACAAGAGTTTCTATTAAAATTTATGCAGTCTATTAATAAAATATTTTCAATATTCAACGAATTGTTAAATTAATTTGAACAAATAATTCAAGGACTGGCTCATAAAGCAGTAACTTGTTTCATTTCTGAATGAATCAACCTTTTTTAATTGAATCTATTTTTCACCAGTCACTTGTCGCCACCTGCTGGCGTTATGTTGTAACTGATACAATCTTTATTTAAAGTGTCGTCACTTTTCAAAAAGCTGATTTATGCTATTTTGTTCGCTACTTTAGACAACATTGTTTATTTCCGAAATATAAACCTTTATTCCAGTATTTTTGTGATTACTTGGATGTTTGTAACACAGAAACAGCGATACAAAAGTCTGTGTAAAGATGTTTCATACTCATTAAACTGCAGCACGAACGCAGATTTGAATGTCACATTGTGATTGGAGGCTTTAATTCTGTCATAAGCTGAATTCTGTCATTTTAGTTACAAGATTGCATGGGTGACTGGATCTGTTCGCGATCTGGCTATTTATTTAATATCGAAAAACATCAAACAAGGGCTTTAAAGTTGCATTTAGGTGAACGAAAATGTTCGGTAAGCGGTAAACTACTTGGATACTCTGTATAAAACATATTTTATTTGTTAAGTAAATGGTCCATCTTCAAAAAGAAGGGGCTTCTGGCAAAACATCAGGGGCTTAAGCCCCCAAACCCAGCGCAATGCCACTGTGTTAAACACTAAAACAGTGCAAAACTAAGTCAAAATGGGTCAGATATTCAAGTATCAAATCTTTATTGAGTTAGCGCTCTGCGTTTGTTCTTCCGCTCATCAAGCAATCAGTACTTCCGGTGCGCGATCCCCTCCTTGCTTCCCTTATTTTACTCAGTAACGGATAAGCTTTAAAATGTAGTTAAGTAAAATACTTAAATCAAAATATACTTAAGTAAAAGTAAAATAAAAAAAATTAAAAGTTACTTTAAAAAGTAGAAGTACACAAAAAACCTACTCAATTACAGTAACACGAGTTAATGTAATTCGTTACTTTCCACCTCTGAAGAAATCCAGGCGTGTTCAGTTTTAAAACTGTCCTGTAATTCATAATGTAAAAGTATTTTTTGCACTTTAATTTAAATTCTTCAGGTGACTGTAAGTCTTATTTATTATCACAAATTATTTACTACTTATGTTAATACTTATCAGTATGTAATGTTCTGGAAAAAAAATAGCATTTTCTGGATTTTTAAAGGGGGGTGGGGGGCGGAAATCTAATATCTCCTCTAGGCCACCAACAGAGTCTGGGCCGGCCCTGCTGTGGCCACACAAAATAATAGGTTATCTCTTGAACTTCCAATTTTCTTTTTAGTCTCTTCATTTTCCATGACATCTTTCTGTCTCTCATGTGTGTTTACTTTTTTCACTCATTTTCTTGTACCTGTCACTTTTTCAACAACACATCTCCACCTTGTTAATACAACCACCTTATTGTAATTTGTTTTGTACATAGTATAGGCCTTATATTTTATCTTCCCTAAATGTCAAAATTACTACAATAATTGCTACATCTTGAATATGTCTTTATAGAAAAATAGCTTTTTGTTTTATGTTTAAGCATCATCAAGGATCATATTTTGTCTTAATGAAAAATAACTATGGTATTATTAGGCCTACACTGTAAAACAAAGTTCCCCAGTTTCAACTTAAAAACTTAAGTTTAGCAGCTGCCTTAAAATTTTAAGTTAAATCAACTTAAAAATGACTTTAATGTAAAATTTTAAGGCAGCTGATAAACCTAAGATTTTAGGTTGAAACTGGTGAAAACTTTTTACAGTGTATGATAAATGTGTAGTAACATGTTTTTTTTAGCGGTTTTTATTACCATTTGTATAACCCAACAAATAATATGGTGAAACTACATAGTGTAGCAACCATTGTTAATTTGTGATTACCATGGTTTAACTATAGTAACCATGTTTTGGTTTTATTTTTAGTGAAACCGTGGTTAATTTTCATAAGTGTTGTGTTGTTGTTTGCCTCCCTCTAAACCTGTTGCCTTTGAAATCGAAATAAAATACAAATAGCCTGTTATGTAATTAACAGGAAAAACATTCCTTCTAGTGTTTACTGCCTATCGTTTGCATAAAGTTGAGAATTAAAAAAAATTCTGGATGCATAACTGGTCTCAAGACTTTCCCCATCCAAAGTTAAGTTCCTCAGGGAACGCTAAACATTTTGAGAGCGAATGCCAATTCTTTCTAGCTAAAACAAAAGCACTGATGAGCATCTTCCCGTCGTCCTGTCTATTTAAGGACTCCATAGTTTGACTTTATTCCAGCTGCTCTCTTTCCTCTGATTGTGTAGCCCTGGGAATGTGGGATGGGTGGGTAAACTATTCCGTTTACTTGAAAGACTGTGTCGTTCAAAGCTAACAGTAGCCTAATTGTTCTGTTGGTGAGTGATCGGCCAAGGACCAAAAAAAAGGAAGGAATGTTGCGAATAAAGGGCCTTCAAAACCCTCAAAGGACACTGTATGGTATACGTTACACCTGTAACATTATAATATACGTATCAGTCTAATGAAAGGTAAATAGTCTAATGTTAATGAATGTTAATAATAAATTCCTATAAGCAACTTACTGAAATAACTATTTCACACTTGGCCACACCATAAACACAAATACCAACCTAAACACAGACTGATATTTTGTGCAGTGTTAAATATAATTAACAAATGGCATTCCTTCACTACTTTACATTAACAATTAAGAGCAGACTGGGACTAAAAAAGTGGCCCTAGACTTTCTGGCACAGAGCAGCTAATAATACACTGTCTGCAGCATACCACATAACACACTGGCTCCTTTTGAGCAGAGAAATTTTTATAAAATATAACACAATTATTAAATAATAATAATAACAATACAACTTTTCTTCTGCTATTTTTAACATTAATAAATGACTGCCATATACTTCTTTGGTATCTTAGTTTTACTTTCAGTTTTCCTGGTGTAGACCTGCACACCGCATTTAAAAAGCTACACTGCTCTTTCCACACAAAGACAAATAAATGTAAATGAAGCTGAATTAAACCCACCATAAAAGCATTTATGACAAACTGCTCTTGTATGGAAACTTGGAATATGTAGAGCATACCTTATGTGGACTATAGTTATGGTGTCTTTCATGGTTTTAGTACTTGTTCACCTTTGGTGAAATTTGCCAAAAGTGAGCCAGAATAAAAACTGAAAAATAAACCCATACCATAAGCAGTGACTGAAACCTTTAGAGAACTTTTCCATTAAAGGGATAGTTCACCCAAACATGAAAATCTGATGTTTATATGCTTACCCCCAGGGTATCCAAGATGTTGGTGACTTTATTTCTTCAGTAGAACACAAACAAAGATTTTTTAACTCCAACTGTTGCAGTCTGTTAGTGATTTAATGGTGGAGGTGGAGGTAAACAGATAAACATCAACTTTAAATTTTGGGGTGAACTATCCCTTTAATGGAAAAGTTCTGGAAAAGTTTCAGTTGACACTTAATGGTTCTCCAACAGACATTCTACTGACTTCTAAGAAACTTTGTTACATGTCAACTTATTCTAACCCGTACCTAATGAGAGTTATTTGACATAAGGATGCAAACTTACTTAACAGAATTTCTAATCTGGTCCATCAAAAATAGTGTAACCAATAAAACAATCCCATCCAAACATATAAATATAAACATTTTGCCATGATCAATTACTATAAGCAACATTCAAACATTTAATCAAAGCAAACTTACAATGTTACCCTTGGTGGTGAAGCCTGTTGAGCTCAGTTTGATCACCGACACTCAGTTCTTCATCATCACCTGTTTAAAGAAACTTTTGATATAATAGTTGAGCACAATTAACATTATTTAGCAAAAATAAATCAATAAATAATAATAATAACAATAATAAATAAATGAAATAAAATAATGAAGACTATGAAACCTCAACTTGACAACCAAATCATTACTTAAACATTAACTGAAGCTCCAAGATCTGTTAAATCAAAATACAAATTATGTACAGATCTTTTGATGAAACACATTATAGAGAAAAAGCGCAAGGGATTATGGGTAATCTATAAACAGTAACTGTGTCTCAAATTACACACTATACACTATGGATTTATGCACCATGCACTCAACCATGTACAGTAATGTATGAATTGTATAAAGTTATTTTATCAGTCATAAACACAGTCGGATAGCCCCGCCCCTTCACTATATATTAAAGCTGTGACAGTTGAGAAGTGTTTAACATTCCACTCTTCATATTTTCAGTTAAGTGGATCATTTGAGTATTTAAAGTGCACGTTTTCTTTTCTGAATTTTAAGTGTGAACACTACTGACACTATACTAAACTTAAGGCTACCACTTAAAACATTAAAAAAAAAAACTTAATACAGAGCAAATCATAGAGCAGCAGGCCTTATTCTATCTAGAATAAACATTAAAAGTCTATTTACTGGTAGATCTGCAGCAGGATTTTCGGACTTAAGGGGCAGTAACGAAGCGCAGATGGTGTGACCGCAGTATCTGTGCTGCTTAAAGAGTCTGAACTCGTCCGCTTTAGATGTTATCTGTCTTTAAAAGCTTAACAGATAGCCTAGCACGTATAACATTCCTTCTGGCGTTCACCGCCTACCGTCTGCATAAAGTTGAGATTATCTCGAATGCATGACTGGTTTCAAGACTTTCTCCGTCCAAAGTTTAGTTTCGCGGCAAGAGCCTATATATACACAGGCCTATAAGCTTTTAATCTTTTTGGATTAAAAGTGTCATTTTGTAGCTCTCCACAGCAGAGAAAGCAATTTGTCTTTATTGTTCCAATAGCCTACTTACAGAGTATACACACACACACACACACACACACACACACACAAATTATATAAATTTTTTTTTTTTTTTTTTGCATTTATGGGGAACACAACAGTCAATACGCACGTGGGATGTGCCATTCCTGTATTTGTGCCAGCGCCTGCTCTCACCTAAAGTTTGCGGCTGACTGCAAATGATAATCAGGAGTCTGGCGCCGAGAAAATAAAACTAAATCAGGGGAACCTTCCGTGCAATGCATGATTTTAAACCCTGACGTCTTAGTGTATTACTGATAGTGGCCTTGGAAACGATGGTCCCAGCTCTCTTCACAGCATTGACCAGCTCCAGCCGTGTAGTTCTGGGCTGATTCTTCACCATTCTTAGCATCATTGATACCCCATGAGGAGAGATCTTCCGTGGGGTCATTGCACAAAAGAGGTTTTTTTTAAGACACTCCATTGTTGTTTCTTATGTAGGCCTATTTACACACTTGTGACAAACTGTTGTATAAATTGAATATCACACTCAGGGTTCAAATTGAGGGGATGGCATTCCTCTTTAAAAAAAAGTAAAAAATAAAAAAAATTAAAAAAAAGACAAAAAGCATCTCCTCTGTAAAACCACCTTCCACCATTACCATCCCCTTTAGATTAATAATGTTGTGTATCATGCACAACTTTGCAAATTAAATATTAAATGCACAACTTTGCAAATTAAATATTAAATAGTTCAATGTATAATAATGTATATACTAAATAACGGCGATTGGACAATCAGAGCTCGGTATTAATCTGTTCACGTCACATTTTTATTTTTGTTTCAAGTTCGATATATATATATATATATATATATATATATATATATATATATATATATATATATATACACACATACATATATATATTAAATGTAGACACATGGTAAGTGCACTCATAATGGAAACAAAGAAGTTATTTACAACAAGCCGCATGCAGACTCATGCATGTTTTTGTACTTTTTCATGCAAAATGTTTCAAGCACAACTACTGACATTCTTCAAAAACAAGGCAGATAGTAAGGTATGGCATTTCATTGATTAGAGTTTAAAGACATTCTGATATAACTTTATTGTGCTGTAGGCCTACTATGAGCACGAGGGACGATAAGAGAGACAGACGAGGGAGGTGTTCCATTTAGAAATGATCACCCTGTTCTTGTTCACACTAGCTGACACTCAGGTATGTCAGTGATTTGGTGGAGAAAAAAAAAAAAAAAAAAAAAAAACACTTCTTTGGAGTCTATAAGCATTCGTTGCATGATGGAGCCTGTTAAAATGACTCTATAATTCACACAATGAAAGTGAATGTGTGATTTTATTATCTTTATCTAATATCACACAAGAATGAGTGTGTGAGATCACCAATGTTAAATTAATGTGCATGCAAGTGTATTGGTGTGGATTGGTTTATAGTACTTTTAATAAAGCTTATATTTAGATACATAGACATGTGTTTAAAAAATTAGACAAATTTAGTAATCTTTTGTAATTACCCCACAGTTTTTTATATTAAATCAAACAGTGGTGTGTATTAATTACAGCTTTGATAAAGTTCCTCTTACACCTTTAGCAGTCATACGCCTCTACATAATAGCTTTACTACCACTGAAAGTCACTGTGGGTTTCTCCTGTTGTTGTTGTTGTTTTCTTCTGGCAAATACTCATCACTAAATGAAAGCTTTAAGTGAAGACCTTATTATTTCAGGGGCCATTTCACAAGTTAATTTCTATTTTCTGTGTTACTTTTGCTATATTTTCACACTTAAAACAATAATTTGGTAATCCTCTTGTTTCATTGTCCTCTTTTATGCTAAGAAATCTCCTGACAGTTTTCTCTCAAGTGTTTTTATTGTTGTCAGTATCAAGGCTGTTTCACCAATCTCCTACAGTTCTCATCACCCACACTTGCTGACTCAAATTAACACCATTATAAAAGCATGCTCCATCTGAGGATACTTACCTCCAGCAATCCACCCAGCTTCAGTGTGCATCATTCAAAGAACTCTCCACCATCTGCAAAGGAAACATCACGTCAACCTCAGTTAAGACTCTTTTAACTGTCACATGCTTCATATACTCACCTGAATTTACTCTGTCTGATCTCCATCCGCAAACCTTTCAATAAATCTCATCCATTAACCGTTGTCTCTGGCTTCATCTGTGACAGTCTGAGTATGATTCAGTGGGCTAATGCACTTTAAATTGTCAAGAAATTATTTGTCATTAAAGTTTTGATTCAACATACTTGCCTGTTGATTAAAAATTGCCTTGAGTTACACCTGTAATTTTTATTTAGTAACTTTTAGGAGGGTGTACTAATTTTTGCAACACAACGTTTGATCACTTTCATAAGAACATTGTATATTCCTGAATAATTGTAACATTTTTCTTTGAAAACTGATCAAGCAGACTTACTGACGCACAATACTGAAATAATGCAATAAACATTAAATTAGAACAACATTAGATTAACATACAACTCATACAACATCAACATACCTGATAAGAAAAAAACTAAGAAAGAGTTATTTCAACGAAAAAACATCAAATGTGAAGTAACAGGAAATTCTGGGAATGTCAATTTATGGTTCTTTTTCCACTTACAAAAGCTGTATTTTACTGTAAAATTACATGAAATGTCCATTCGTTTTTCACTGTGTATAATAAAGGACTTCTCGTAATCATACTTAACATAATAGGGTTTTACTGTAGTCTTTTACCATTAAAATCACAATCCTTTTTTTATCCTTTCACCAGCTGGCAAGTCTCAAAACTGGATTTTAGTCTGTTACTAAACTGATCTTAAATTTGTGGTAGCATGGGTTTAATAATTTACTCAGTAATTTCATAGTATATCCGAATAAAATCAAACGTTAAAAAAAGTATTAGCAGCCAGGTAAACATGTATCATTTAATTTACATAATCTATTGGAAATTTATAAATCAATACAAAACATCAAAAATAAAGAATAAAAGATGCATACCTGACATCAGAAAGACACATAATGCTGATTGTTTGGAATACTCTCAATACTACAGACTCATCAGGCTGCAGAATCAGCCTGAGCCTTTTGGAAACTTTATTTAATATATAAATATATCTCTCACGTTTGTGCGTCAAGTATTCACTGAGTTTCAGTTCATTATTGTGACGCATAAAATTTTTTTAACTTTAGACTGAGATGGATAAAGAGCACACAGTTTGTTTTACAAAAGCACGTTTTGTTGTTATTATGAGTGTATTCAAATAAAAGTAGATTCTTTACAGATTCAAATTATGTATTGCTCTCATCTATACAATCAAAAACGAAGGAGTAATTTAAGTTCTTTAGTAAGAAATGCCACAAAAAGTGCCGGTCCATTTGTCGAGCCCAGAGGGTTAAGCACAAAACATCCTCTAAATAGAAACATGAACAACTGGAATTTGCATTAATCAAGATCCTTGACCTGGGGAGTGTATACATTATTTGGGACAGAAGGTAATTTGTATGAAAGAGACAATATCTACAGAATACATTATCTACATGCAAATTTTTCAACATAGGGTTCAAGTGTTATTTTCCAGAAAAGTCCTATGTTTTCTCAGAGAGCAGGCTTCTCTGGGTCCAGACATTTTGACATCAGCCTAACAAAACTTTCTAAGTGCTGTACTTGACATGTATATCACATTTATGATTTGACACATTTGAATCATTCTGCATGATGTTATAATCAATCATTATATTTGTAGGCCTTAAACTGACGAGCCAGAGAGCTGTGTCCTCTTCTGTGCCTCCTTAAAAAAAAAAAAAAAAAAAAAAATTGATTGAATACTAAACCAGCACCGACCAATTAATATCATGTTCTAACATGCTAAAACACACTGCATTACTTAATTTTTTTAAGTCTCTTTCAGCTGTATGAAATACATTAATCTACATTTATTCTCCTCACAGACACAGTAGTGATGATCTTCTGTGGCTCCTCACCTGATGTTTACTGCACCTCTCATGTCGACTTCAAAGATTTAAACCACGATGTAAATGATCTACCATAGACACTTGGTGATTGATCTCTATCTACACTGTAAGGTGGAACCAGAAGAGAAAATAAGGGAATTAATTATTAAATATATTTCAATTCTTGCTATCAGATTAAATTACTCACATAGATTTTCTGAACAATACTTGTGTGATAAATATAATAAATTTAAAGCATGACTTATATGTTTATATGTTGTACTGTGACTGCAGAGCCTGTGACTCCTATCAATACTGTAAATATTCATGTTAAGTTACAACATAAACCTTTCTGTTAAATGTCCTACTATTTAAATTGACAATCTCCTCTCACAAATATTTGAAAGTATATATTTCTTCACATATCAGAGGTAAATGAAGATCTCGTTAATATTACAAGTGTTGTTTACTCACCTCAGGTTACAGTTTGAATCTCGTAGCACATCAATGAGCTGCTGCTTTGAGTCACCAAGCAGATTGTTTCTCAGATCAAGCTCTTTTAAACACTGCAGTGCTTTTGTGTTTGTCAGTAACAGAGTTAAAGAAGAAACATCTGTAACGCCACAGTTGTTTAGACTAGAAAGAGAAAAAAACAGACAGAGGACAGAGATCATCTTACAAACCATTAAGGTGAAGAATTTTACACAAATATAATGTGAACCCAGACTCATCGCTAGAGTATAAAGTCTTGTCTGTAAACTGTTTAACTTTATTTTTTCTTGTGAATGTCACTGACCTCAATCTCTCTAGTTTACACTGTGAATCCTTCAGTACATCACATAAGTAATTCACTCCTATGTTTTTTAAATGATTGCAGCTCAGGTCCAGCTCTTTCAGGTGTGATTGGTTTGATGTCAGAGCTGAAGTCAGGATGAGACAGTGTTTCT
>NC_133367.1:15405241-15424949 GCF_049309525.1 Garra rufa | reverse complement strand
ATATACAGTATACAATTATATATATATATATACACACACACACACACACACACACACACACACACACACACACACACACACTGTATATATGTATATATATGCACATATACAGTGTGTGTGTGTGTGTGTGTGTGTGTGTGTGTGTGTGTGTGTTTTATAGTAATAATAATAACAATAACAATAACAATAATAATAATAATAATAATAATAATAATAATAATAATAATATGTTACGTCCAGAGCCGTAAGGTTTCTGGGTATGCCCTAATTATTTGTTTGGGCTTTTCTTTGTCTCATTTTTTTCTCTCTCTCTCCCTGTAGAATCAGTGTCCCCACCTGTGCTTGATTAGAGCTTCACTGTGATTGGGTGATGGGAGAGGAGAGAGAGTATTTAAACTACAGCTTCCTTCAGCCCAGCAGTTGGTGGTGGCTGGATGTGTGCGGTGGCTGAGATCTTGTCCTCTCCTCCTGAAAGATTTTGTGGAATCTTATCTTGGTGTTCTCCCCCCCACTTTCTTGACTATGTTGAGATGGTTAAGATAGTATCCTTGCTTATTGTCTCTCTGATAACATCTAGGATTGAGACCTTTTTTTTGAAAGGGAAGTGTCTTTTTCTTTGTAAATATTGTAATTTAGTTATGTTTGGGGTTTAGTAGGAAGGTGGGTGCCATTTTGTTTTCAAGAACATATTTTCTCTTGGTTATATTAGTTAGGGAGTTAGCTTAGTCTGCTGTATTTTGTTTTCTTTTCTTTTGAGGTTATGTAGTTGATTTATAAAATAGGTAGTGCTGTTATGTTTGTTATTTTGGCCTTGCCCCCTTTTGAAGTCAACACCCTTCTGTTAATGTTTTCTTTGTTTTGAAATTTGTAAATAAAACTTCTCTTTTACGGATAGTGGCCGTAGTCGATGTGGGTTCTTTTTGTAGCTGTTCTGGGTTTGGAGACGCGTGAGCTCTCTGCCGTCGCACTGTCAATCACCACCAACCATTTAATTTCTGTTGCGGTCCCCCCTGGACATTTTTCGGCCGTAACAGAAATTTGGGGGCTCGTCCGTGCCTTAGCCCTTGTGAATTGCGTTTTGAGCCGTAATAGTAAGTGGTAGTGAAGGCTCGTTCGTATTCATTCATTATTTTTAAGCACGTAAAAAGAATTCGCTTGTGCATCTTTTTAATTGAAATGTGTCTACTTCGTCGCCTGACAACTGTTTGAGGTAAGTGCTTTCTTTCTTTCGCATTACACATTCAATGTTTGCCTGGCTGTTTCACTTTTGATAAGGGAGGAATATTATGTAGTGCGACATGGATTTTGATCTAACGTCGTTTGCATTATGCCCTTCGCTGGAAGTGTTTGATCGCTGTAGAAAAAAAGATTTAATTGAGATTGCAGATTTTTTTCACGTTAATATTGCTAGAGATGCGACTAAACAGGTAATCAAGGAGGAGCTGTTTGGGGAGTTAGTTAAAACTGGCGTGCTGCCGTCTGACGAGGAGGCTGTTGTTGAAACGGAGTCGGAGGCTGTGGCGAAGGCTGCAGTTTCGGGCTTTGATTTTAACATAGAAGCCACGAATCCTTGTTCTGAGCCCATGATAGCTCTTAAGTTAAAAGAGCTAGAACTGCAGTTGAAGCGGGAAGAATGTGAAGCTCAGCGAATTAAGCTGCGTATGGTAGAGGCGGAGAAAGCACGAGATATTGAGGTGCGTAAGCTTGAGCTGGAAGCTTTAAAGCTGCGCGGATCCACTCCATTGCTTCGTTCCAGCCCAATATCTACTTCACCTGTGAAAGTCACAGACGCTGTTTCTGCTCTCAACCCGAAAGTTAACTCCTCTGATTCCTCGTTTGAGTGCTCTCCTGATTTTGACGTGAGTAAATTTATTCGTTTGGTTCCACCATTTCGTGAAACTGAAGTTGACTCATATTTTACGGCATTTGAACGTATAGCTGCTAAGTTGAAATGGCCTAAAGATATGTGGGCGCTTCTCTTGCAAAGTAATTTTGTGGGGAAGGCACAAGAGGTCTCTGCCGCATTACCAATTGAGCAAGCGTTAGATTACGATGTAGTTAAGGCTGCAGTTTTACGAGCATACGAGTTAGTACCGGAGGCTTATCGCCAAAAATTTCGCTCTCATGTGAAAGCAGCCAGTCAGACATATGTGGAATTTGCCAGAGAGAAGAAAGCACAGTTTGATAAGTGGTGTAGTTCCAGTGGAATCTCCACTCTTGAGCAGCTTCAGGAGCTGATTTTGCTGGAAGATTTCAAAGCCTGTGTGCCCGAAAACGTTGTCGTGTATCTTAACGAACAAAAAGTTCAAGTGTTAACGGATGCTGCTGTTGCAGCTGATGAATTTGTCTTGACACACAGAAGCGTTTTCTCTACCACTCGTTTTTCAAAAAAACAGACTTTTATTGCAGGAAATTCTGAAGTTATTCGATCGCCTATCTCTTCTGTTAAAATGGGACAACAAGAACATGGTTCACGCCGTAGATCTAGTCCTAAGCGCACAAAGGACAATCGAGCATGTTTTTTCTGTCTTGATCCTAATCACTTAATTTCGGAATGTAAAGCGTGGAAGCAGAAAAGTGCTGCTGCTAAGTCTAAAAGTGTAGCCCTTATGCAAATACTTCCGAAGATGAATGACATCACTTCTACTACGTATCGGCCATTCATTTTCACCGGCACTGTCTCTCTTTCGTCTGAGTCAGAGGAAAGACAGATCCGGATTCTTAGAGATACGGGCGCCTCTCATTCATTTGTTTTGAGAGAAATGCTTCCTTTCTCTGCTGAATCATATACGGACACTGATGTGTTAGTTCGTGGGTTTGGCATGGGCTGTGTTAATGTTCCCCTGCATCGTGTATATTTGAAGTCGGATCTTGTCACTGGACTTGTTACATTAGGGATATGTTCACGGTTACCAGTAGATGGTGTTGATCTCATCTTAGGAAATGATCTAGCGGGTGGCCAGGTTTTTCCTCGTCCTATTGTTGTTCATGAACCGTCTTCGATCGAGATTGTTGAGCCTGACATTCAGTTGTCCTCCATATTTCCTGTTTGCGCTGTAACTCGTGCCCAGGCTCAGAAATTTGGAGATGTTCCCAATCTTTCTGATACTGTTCTGTTTTCTCAACCTAAGAAGGTAAAGAGAGTTAAACCTAAAGCTGTATCAGAAGAGACTGAATCGCCTATGTTATTCAATTTCACTTCTAAAGTAGGTAGGTCAGACTTGGCTGAGGCTCAAAATTCTGATCCTTCTTTGGCTACTTGTAGAGATGCCGTTGTGGATATCACTCAAGTACCCAAACCTAGGATAGCATATTTTTGGGATGATGGAATTTTAATGCGCACATGGAAACCTCTGCACTATAGTGCGAAGTGGCAAGAGGTACACCAGATTGTACTGCCTGCTGTTTACCGACCCCATGTATTGCAGTTAGCTCATGACAATGTGCTGTCAGGACATCTAGGGGTAACAAAAACATTTCATCGTATCATGCGGTACTTCTTTTGGCCTGGGTTGAAGTCGGATGTGTCTACCCATGTCCGCTCCTGTCATACTTGCCAGTTAGTGGGAAAACCTAATCAGATAATTCCTGTAGCTCCTTTGAAACCAATTCCCATTATCCATGACCCGTTTGACAGACTGATTGTAGATTGCGTAGGGCCGTTACCTAAATCCAAATCTGGTCATCAGTACATTTTGACTATCATGTGTACTGCAACACGCTATCCCGAGGCCATTCCTCTTCGCACCATAAAAGCAAAAAAAGTGGTGCAAGAGATTATTCGGTTTTGCTCAGTTTTTGGCCTGCCGAAGGTAATCCAATCAGATCAGGGTTCTAATTTCACTTCCAAGCTGTTCACACAAATGCTGAGTGAATTAGGAATTCAACATCAGTTAGCTAGTCCATATCATCCAGAATCCCAGGGTTGCTTGGAGAGATTTCACCAGACTCTCAAGTCGATGTTGCGTAAATTCTGCACCGAATCTGGTAGAGACTGGGTTGAGGGTGTACCTCTGTTAATGTTTGCAATCAGAGGGAGTGTTCAGGAGTCAATCGGATTCAGTCCTGCAGAATTAGTTTTTGGCCATACGGTGAGAGGTCCACTTCGGTTACTGAGTGAGCAATTGCTCTCACAGAGTTCTACATCGATACCTGTACATGAGTATGTGACTTCTGTTAAAGAACGTCTTCACCAAGCTTGTCAGTTAGCTCAGACTCATCTGGCAGAGACCCAAGCTAAGATGAAGACTTACTTTGATCGCAAAAGTGTAACTCGTGAGTTTCGGCCTGGTGATCGGGTATTAATTCTACTTCCTGTGCCTGGAACAGCCTTGCAGGCTAAATTTGTTGGCCCCTACATGATTGAGAGTAAACTCAGTGATACTAATTATGTTGTTGGCACTCCTGACCGGCGTCGTAAGACTAGAGTGTGTCATGTAAATATGCTGAAGTCATATATTGCACGAGATGTAACTTCTGATATTTCTGTTCTTAAACCGGTGTCGGTAGCACTTCTAAATACTGAGTCTCCTGAGGATGATGGGCTGGTGGTTAAAGAGGCCCAAACTTTGAGTGCATACTTGCAGAATTCAGCTATTCTAAGGGATCTGACATTACATCTGTCACATTTACCAGAAGAACAGAGTGAAGCTATTAGCAACTTAATTTCCAAGTTTCCCAATTTGTTTTCAGATATTCCTTCCCAGACAACTGTATTGAGCCATGATATTGATGTTGGAGATAGCCCGCCAATTAAACAACATCCGTATAGAGTAAACCCACAGAAACGAGACGCTATGAGATCTGAGGTAACTTATTTATTAAAACATGGTTTAGCCATTCCTAGTCAAAGCCCATGGAGCTCACCCTGTATCCTTGTGCCAAAGTCTGACTCCACTTACAGATTCTGTACTGACTATCGTAAGGTCAATGCAGTTACCAAGCCAGACTCTTTTCCTCTACCAAGAATGGAGGATTGCGTGGACAAGGTTGGCGCAGCTAACTATGTTACCAAATTAGATCTTCTCAAAGGTTACTGGCAAGTGCCATTGACTTCTCGTGCATCTGTCATCTCTGCTTTTGTTACTCCAGACTCTTTACTACAGTATTCTGTTATGGCTTTTGGCATGCGCAATGCTCCCGCTTGTTTTCAAAGACTTATGAATCGGGTATTGTCGGGTGTGACTAATACTGAAGTATACTTGGATGATGTCGTTGTCTTTTCAAACACTTGGGAAGAACATCTTAACCAATTAACTGTGATTTTTGACAGATTAACCGAGGCTAATCTGACACTCAATTTGGCTAAGTGTGAATTTGCGAAAGCTACTGTAACCTATCTTGGAAAACGTGTTGGTCAAGGGCAAGTGAGGCCTGTTGAAGCCAAGATAGTGGCTATTGTTGAGTTCCCCACACCTACTAACAAACGCGCTTTGCGCCGTTTTTTAGGGATGAGTGGCTATTACAGAAGTTTTTGTAAGAATTTTGCTGCTATTGTTTCTCCTCTCACTGATCTTTTGAGTACTTCTAGGAAGTTTGTGTGGACTCCAGAGTGCATGGAAGCATTTAATGCTGCAAAAGATCTCCTCTGCACAGCACCTGTCCTCTCCGCCCCAGATTTCTCTCGACAATTCAAACTGCAGGTTGACGCCAGCGCTACCGGAGCCGGTGCCGTCTTAATACAAGAGGATGAAGTTGGAATCGACCACCCTGTATCTTTTTTCTCCAAAAAATTCAGCAAATGTCAGCAAAATTATAGTGTAATCGAAAAAGAAGCTCTAGCTCTGTTGTTAGCCCTCCAACATTTTGAAGTCTACCTGGGTGGAAGTGGTAGCCCAATTTTGGTGTACACTGATCACAATCCACTAGTGTTTCTGAATCGCATGTCTAACACTAACCAACGATTAATGCGTTGGTCATTGATTGTGCAAGAATACCATCTGGACATCCGTCACAAGAAAGGGGCTGACAACATCCTTGCTGATGCCCTGTCTAGAGTTCATTCTTTGGATAGTTAATGTGTGTTGTAATGTTTGTATGTTAGCTTATAACCAGTAGGTGGTTATAATCTTTAGTGGTGGGGGTGTTACGTCCAGAGCCGTAAGGTTTCTGGGTATGCCCTAATTATTTGTTTGGGCTTTTCTTTGTCTCATTTTTTCTCTCTCTCTCCCTGTAGAATCAGTGTCCCCACCTGTGCTTGATTAGAGCTTCACTGTGATTGGGTGATGGGAGAGGAGAGAGAGTATTTAAACTACAGCTTCCTTCAGCCCAGCAGTTGGTGGTGGCTGGATGTGTGCGGTGGCTGAGATCTTGTCCTCTCCTCCTGAAAGATTTTGTGGAATCTTATCTTGGTGTTCCCCCCCCCACTTTCTTGACTATGTTGAGATGGTTAAGATAGTATCCTTGCTTATTGTCTCTCTGATAACATCTAGGATTGAGACCTTTTTTTTGAAAGGGAAGTGTCTTTTTCTTTGTAAATATTGTAATTTAGTTATGTTTGGGGTTTAGTAGGAAGGTGGGTGCCATTTTGTTTTCAAGAACATATTTTCTCTTGGTTATATTAGTTAGGGAGTTAGCTTAGTCTGCTGTATTTTGTTTTCTTTTCTTTTGAGGTTATGTAGTTGATTTATAAAATAGGTAGTGCTGTTATGTTTGTTATTTTGGCCTTGCCCCCTTTTGAAGTCAACACCCTTCTGTTAATGTTTTCTTTGTTTTGAAATTTGTAAATAAAACTTCTCTTTTACGGATAGTGGCCGTAGTCGATGTGGGTTCTTTTTGTAGCTGTTCTGGGTTTGGAGACGCGTGAGCTCTCTGCCGTCGCACTGTCAATCACCACCAACCATTTAATTTCTGTTGCGGTCCCCCCTGGCCATTTTTCGGCCGTAACAAATAATAATAATAATAATAATAATAATAATACTTTAAATCACACTGTGACAATGATACAAACTCTAGTTTCTCCAGCTTGCATTGTGGGTTCATCAGTAGATCACTGAGGTTTTTTACTCCAGAGTCTCCTAGTTCATTCCAGCTCAGGTTCAGTTCTCTCAGGTGTGATGGGTTTGATTTCAGAGCTGAAGTCAGGATGAGACACTGTTTCTCTGTAATACTGCAATCAAACAGACTGGAAACGAAAAGACAAAAGATAATGAATCAGACATATGATGATCATCTATATATAAAAGCTACAGTAGTCATTCAGTTTCAAACTGTCTATTTCAAAACCCAGTCACACCAACTCTATATGCTGAAAGATGCAGATTCTTTTCTTTCATTTTTTAACTAATTTATATAATGTCTCCCCTCTTTATTCTAAGCTATAAAACAGATCTCTGCATGTACACAATTAGAACATTTGGGTCAAATGCTTAAAAATAAAAATTACTTGCTAGAAAAATACAAAAACAAAAAACAGTGTGACCAATACAGAGAAAACAAAAAATGCACATCTATAAACATTGTAACTTCAGCACTGTTTGTTTTAAAGTGGATACATAAACTATAACTGCTGTACAGTATAATGGAACTAACTGAATTTTTTCCAGCTTGAATTGTGGGTTCATCAGTAGTTCACTGAGGCTTTTCACACCAGAGTCTCCTAGTTTATTCTGGCTCAGATTCAGTTCTCTCAGGTGTGATGGGTTTGTTTTCAGAGCTGAAGTCAGAGCAGAACAACCTTCATCTGTCAGATTGCAATGGCTTAACCTGCAATGGCAAAGAGGGAGAAAAAAAGAAAGTATAAGAAAAAAAAAAAACTTTAGACATACAAAGGAGGTGCACTCCTACTTATAAATGGGAAAATGTGCAAAACTCAGTATGGTGGAAGAGTCCAGCATTCTCAATAAAAGAGAAACTCTCTCATATTTTAAAGTCAACATCACAATGTCACTGCAGCTGCCATTAGAAGCTCCGCTTGCTATAGAAACAGTATTTTCGGGAGTGAAAAAAGCGCTGAAAGACAAGACTACACGTGTTCTATGAGGACAGGACTCACATCTATCACACAGCTGAAGATGCGTATCTGGATATGGTGAAAAGAGGGTTCCATGTGGAGAAAACACAGCTGACTCAATCACTAATGGAAAAACTGGAACCCACGTCTTGGGAGACTGGGGCACAACGGAAGACAAGACCTAAAAAGACCCTGAGATCGACAGACATCAGAGATCGTCTCCAGGCATACAGAAGATATCTGAAGTCTACCTAACGTTATGCCATCTACAAATGCTGGAGATTATTCACTTGTTCTATGAAAGCACACTACGTCGGACATGTGAGTTATGTTTTTTCCTATCTCATGTAAAGACAATGAACTGGGGGACCTGATCACCACGGTGGAAGCAAAGGCATCCCCCCCCATCCCCTAGGCTAGATGTCACCACTAGCTTGTTTCAGGGTCCTTTGTGTGAGACCCCTATCTTGGAAGTTCAATATGTTTGTCAGATTCTTAGGGTTTTCATTATTTGTTTGTATATTGTTCTCCACGCTGTAAAAAATTCCTGTAAATTTACATGGAAATTTAACAGCAAAATGCTGTTTTCATGTAATAGCAGTAAACTGCTGTTTTTTACAATACATTATGGGAAAACTTGTTCACTTCAGGTTGTGTGGTCGCCCAACAACAGTACAGCGTTGTAATTTAACAGTATTATAACATATTTTTTTCCACGGGCACAACTTCAAGACGACATCTTGGATTATCCGCATGAGGTAAATTTGCAGCTTTATCTGTGACTGAAATTACCGATTAACTTTATATTACATCTTACATCTAATGGAGCTTTTTTATTTAAATCACACGATTCATCTGTGTGTTTTATTCAGGCAAAGCGGTAACGTTAACTGAGAGAGCAAGTGATTTTTAGGGATTGTCCTCACATCACACACACAGGTAAGAAATTTAAATTTCATCCAGCCTGGTTATACTTTTAACATGTGCAGTGAAAATCATTTTGGATTGCGTGTCGACTCCGTTACTAAGTACTTCTAAATAAACATTTGGAAGATTTAATGAGGCCTTAGTAATTTTAATTATAATCATGTTAACATGTTTAATAATCGAGAAGAGTTACAGACATAATCCACGCTTGTGAGTTAAATGCCTGTGTTAAGTTTATGAAATGGGCACAGCTTTCATTATTTAAGTCGGTAAAAGGTAAGTGACGTCTGAACAAAATTCATAATACTTGTTTGATTACTGTGAACGTGCTTATTCAAACTGCTGCTGGCTTGATCGCAGATATATTAGCGGCATGCCAAGACGTCTTGCACTGCAATGTTTCAAATATTGTGTTTCGTTGCAGCATACCTAAGCAAAAATAAAGATATTGTAATGGAGATATTATGTCTGTTTGTCCATTTAAGGCAAGCACTTGGGGAGCTTCAAGCTCCTAAAGATATAAAGGCACAATTAAGTGCATGCAAAAGTGATTTAATCAGTTTTATAAAGCGATCCAAATGGTTCTGGGTGAAAACAGATCAAATGTAACAAATTTTTCACTGTGCTTCTAGAAATTTCTACCTAGAATCTACCTTGGGAGAACCTTGCAAAGAAGTGTAATCAAGGTTAGATTAATGATTATGCCTAGAAATTAATGTATGCTGAGAAATGTTACAGTTTGAGCTGTTCTAACCCCAAACCAATGGAATCGCATCAAAAGGATAGCTAAATCACTCGAACCATATGAATTACCTTTATTCTTCATTTATGTTTTTTTTTTTTTTTTGGTGTTTAAAGGTTTGGTCCCCATTCGCTTCTTTGCATTGCATGGGCAAAGATTTATAAATATTTTAATGTATTTTATTTTTATTTATTTGTAGATAATGTCAGTTATATAAAATTATTATCTTTACCAATAGATGTCTGCCACTCCTGCTCATCTTGAAAAGACGGGTAACCTGCCTGTGACTTCTCGTTCGATCCTGCTTGGTAAGTATATCATATTAGACATTCATGATATGATTAGTATGTGGTTAAAGGAATAGTTCCCCCTAAAATAATGTTTCTCATTTAATCAAGTTTGTGGCTTGCTTGTTTTTGGGAAACAGAAACAAACAAACACTATTCTGATATTGGATTGTCCATACAGTGTAAGTGAATATACAGTGCTGCTTGAAAGTTTGTGAACCCTTTATAATTTTCTGCATGAATATGACCTAACACATCATCAGATTTTCCTGAAAGTAGATAAAGAGAACTCAGTCAAATAAACGAAACAAAAATATTTTCTTTTCCAAGAATTTATTGAGAAAAATGATCCAGTGTTACATATCTGTGAATTTCTGTCTGACTGGATTTGTGGAGCCAAAACTCTTTAGAGAAAGGCTTTGTAACATTTATTAGCCTGATGAGCAATATCAACTCTTTTTCTGAGGTTCTCAGAGATCTCCTTTGTTCATGCAATGATACAGTTCCAAAAACATGATCACACTATGATAGATCCCTGTTGTTCAAATAAAACAGGGAACGCAGTGACACCTGACAGTTAATGCATTGGTTGAAAAACCTCTGAACAGATAGACTCGCATTTCACCTTTAAATTAACTGCTAAACCTAGAGATTCACATACTTTTGCAATGCACAGATATGTAACAATGGATCATTGTTCACAATAAATAAATACACTAAATATTTTTTCTAATATGAATATGTTGATAAAGAAGGTCAATTTATTTTTGTCCATGGAATATTAAATGGAACATGTCACTTTATTTAATATTTATGCCCCACCCAGTAGTAATTAAATTTTTTTTTTCAAAAGATTTTTCAAATTATGGCCTCTACATCTACAGCCTGAATTAGACTCTACAAACAAGAAAGCAACAACTCCTAAACCCATCCATAGGAAAATTAATGCATTGATGAATGATATTGGCATAATTGATATATTGAGAGACCTTTACCCAGATACTAAGGATTATACACATTTCTCTCCCCCACATAATGTCTAGACCAGGATTGATTATTATCTTATGTTTAACAGAGATAGGACTACAGTAAAAAGCTGTGATATTGGAACAATAGATATCAGTGATCATGCCCCAGTTTACCTAAAAGTGAAACTAGATAATAAATTTAGGGATACCTTGTGGAAATTTAATTTGAACCTTCTTAATAACCCTTCATTTAAAATATATATTGAAAATGAGATTCACTCCTAAATTGGAAAATTCTGATAATGTAGAGGTCACACCTCCAATACTGTGGGATGCTGCTTAAGCAGTATTAAGAGGCAAAATTATAGCATTTGCCTCACGTAAAAAGAAAATTCAACAAGAGGAGTTATACAAATATTCAAGATGTGTTTGAAACTCTTTATAAAAAGTTGTATTCTAAAATGCCTGATAATAGAAATGAGACTGATTTTTATTTATTTTTTTTAGACAAATTGGAATTACCGACCCTTACTGATGAGCAGAATAAATTACTGAGAGCAGAAATAACAGCAAATGAAGTGAAAAAGGCTATTAATAAATTAAAGTCTAATAAACGCCCAGGACCTGGTGGATTTACTGGGGAGTGGTATAGAGCATTCCAAAAGGAAATAATACCCATCTTGGTCCAATATATATATATATATATATATATATTATACCAAAAGAAGGACAAGATAAGCTACAATGTGGATCGTATAGACCTTTGTCTGTATTAAATGTTGATTATAGATTGTTTACATCGATTATGGCCAGAAGAATGGAAGAAATCATGCCCAACCTAATAAACCAAGACCAGTCAGGCTTCATCTGTCAGCGGCAAACACAAGATAATATTAGACGCACATTGCATGTTATGAATCATATTAGGAACAATAAATTAAAAGCAATGATTTTAAGTCTAGATGCTGACAAAGCTTTTGACTCCATTAGCTGGACATATATCTGTAAGGTACTACACAGATTTGGCTTTAATGAAACTATAATTAGAAGTATACAGCCACTTTATGATAGACCGAGTGCAAAGATGTCTGTGAAACATTTTTTTTTTCTTTTTATATTTTATGGTGTTGACTCTTTTAGTGTTCATACAAATATTTACACATTAAGTTTACTGAAAGTAAAAACAGTTGAAAGTCAGAGGACGTTTCTTTTTTTGCTGAGTTTATATATATATATATATATATGATGTATGTGTGTGTGTGTGTGTGTGTGTGTGTGTGTGTGTACATATATGTACATGTTTGCAAATATGCATATAACCTGTCATCTGAGGTTATTTTGTATGGAATTGATTTAGGACACTTGCTCTCACCCTTGATGTATACTTGATGTATAGTTTTGCTTTTTTCTATTTCTTTTTCTTTTCTTCAACATTATTTTTCTTTGTAAAAAAGAAAACTGATTATACTATGAAACAGTTTAACGAAGGATGAGTATAACTTATAGCTTAAACATACTGTGTAATTGTGCACATCCACATATTGTAAAGATAATCTTTGGTTACACTGAGCATTGTACGTAACTTGAAATATGCTATGTGATTGTTTATGATTGTACTCAATATTCACAATAAATAAAAAAATAAAATAGAATAAAAAAAAGAAATAGCTGCCCTAAAGTATTTTGAAGATGGCCGTTGAGTGAAATAGCGTGCCTTAAAGGTACTTTGACAAGAGTAATCAACAACTGTAAAATCAAACAGTATTCCTTTATATAAAAATACTAGTATGTTTACTTGATTTCAACCAAAAAAGCTGAGCTTGCTGCCAGGTTTAAATTGTTGGTAGAATAGTACAACACATAGTTCCCATAAGTAACAATTTATTTACTTAAAATGTTCAAGACATGCTGTTACACATCTGCACTGGGCAAAAATTTCCCCTCCCCACACAGCACTGAAGCACATAGACTAAGGGTTCTCTCTGCTAAAATAAAATGTTTTTTTTTTTTTTTTTTTTTTTTTAAGCAGAGATGATCTAATGTGGTAGAATAAAGATAAATTCTTTTAATTTAAGTCTCTCTATCTTTTTGAAAATTTAAAAACTATGACATAGGCTAACCATGGGCATCAATGGCTCAACTATATTCAGTAAGCTGGACATAAAATGGGGCTACCACCAGCTGGAGCTCAGCCCTAAATCAACAGAGATCACTACATTTGCGGTGCATGCATCATTAAATAAATAAACAAAATACAAGTGTATTTTCCACCAGCAAACAATACCATCACAAGATTGCCAACACTCTAGTGGAAAACGGAGGGTGTAGAAAATATCTCCGGTGATGTTACTGTTCATGCCAGTGATCAAGGAACTCACGACAAATGTCTACATATGGTCTTGGAAAAGCTGAGCGAATGTGGATTGACACTAAATCCTATAAAGTATCAGTTGAACATGAGCAAACGAATATTCATGGAAATTCTTTTGTCCGAGAAAGGAATTGGTCCAACAGAACAGAGGGTACAAGCTGTAAGGGATACAAGACAGCCAAAGACAGTATCACAGGTCAGACGCTTCCTAGGTCAGGTAGGTTGCAGTTCGCGCAATGCTGTCAGAACAACAGTGATGCTTGACAAAAAAAAAAAAAAAAAAAAAAAAAAAAAAAAAAAGGAGATTTGCTTTGAATTTGAACCAGAACAAAGATAATCATTCAGTGCACTGAAAGAACCACCAGCCAAAGTAAGCACATTAGCATATTTTGATAAAGATGTATTTGGATAAAAGTGATAGCGGATGCAAGATACAAAAGAAGATACAAAAGAAAGAGCAAACAGGCCAATATGCTGCACAAGTCATTGTCTAACAGACTGTATGCAGATAGCCTGGGTTTCCCCATGCTGCCTTGTGCGCAGCGCGATTTTATTCACGCTGCAAGGCAGCCTGGAAACCATAGACCAAATTTTCACCTCACATAGGGAACCAATCACAGAACGGGGAGGGAGCAGCAAGACGATGACACCTTCTATGCGACTCACCGAAGCAGTTTGTTTATAACTATGGATCCAGCATGGCAGCAAGTTATCATTCGATGCAGCCGTTCACATGTCGCACCTAAAAACGCGTGGAAAACGCTAGGCGCGTCACTTTCTTCTTTCCAAACCGCTCTGTAGCTTGCGCATGGAAAATGCGAACGTGTCGCAACTGCCTCGCTTCCATTATGCGCGCACATATCGCGCGTCTACATTTGAAATAAAGAACTTGAACGCGCAAAAGACGCGACATATGAACAGCCCCTTAAGCCTAGTTCAGACTGCATGATTTTAGCCCCGATTTTGACTCGCCGACAGGTTTTGAGAAATCGCCGACAAATGCCCGAAATCACAGGCAAATCGGTGCTCGTTCACATGAGTGACAATCACACAGTGTGAACTATCAAAGACGCGATCTGAGAGAATCGACACCCGTGAGATATTTGGCATGCTAAATATCTGGACCTGTCGGCGATTCAAAATCATGCCGTGTGAAAGGTGATCTGACTGAAAATCACATCGGCGATTACCTACAGCCAATGAGACAGCAACATCCAGGCCAGTGGGAAGTTAGGGGAGGAGTTACGAAGGTATAGACCACAATATCAACAAGAATAGTTTCGGCTTCTTTTCGCTGCAAATGAGTGCACATGCAATTTGTATGACAAGCTTCTTGCAGCTACCATTTTTTTATAATAATACCAGTCTCACGTGAGAACTTGCATGTCTGACCTCGCGTTGTTTCCATGTCACTTCTCGCGTGTGTTTGGTTGTGAGACGTAGTTTGCGGACCGGGACAAAGTTGACGGCGATTCTTCCTATTGTAAAGTCATGCAGTGTGAAACCCTCTGTCACCGATCCATCGTGCAGTGTGAACACAACAGCGACGGAATGCTACCCCAGATAGTCATGCAGTGTGAAAACATCTGTGACGCGATTGCTTTGAAAATCGTGCAGTCTGAACTCGGCATTAGATAGTGTTCTAAGTAGTTAAAGTTTATTTTGAAAAAAGAGCAACTTTTGGCGTTAAACCATCGCTCTGTATACGTCATCTGGTATGATTGAAACGATTGGCTATGAGCTACGCACAGGCGCATTTAATAGACATTTGTAGCGCCCAATAAACGGCTCTGGGCATTCGCAAACCACGCCTCGTGGTTCCCAGACCACGGATCTTGACGAAATCATGACGTGGTTTGGCATTAGCCAGGCTAGTATGCAGATATTCCCAGACAGAAATAGAGGCCCTGTCACTCATGTAGGCATGTGAAAGGTTGCATCTTTATGGCAGAGAATTTGAGTTAGTCACTGACCACAAAGCACTGAAGTCCCCGCTCTAAGCCCTGTGCCTGCATAGAACAGTGGTTTCTTCGATTACAGCCTTGCAATTTTAGAATTGTGTACTTATTAGGGATGCACGGTATACCAGTTGTAGAAAAAATACCTGTATATTTTTTATTTCAAACGATTCGATACTTAAAATGACTTAAATAATTACATAATATGCTTATAATATGTGAAAATAAGTCATCATTATTAGAACGTTTTTATTATTGTGATTTTTTTAACGAAATATCACCTACTGTAATATTACTATTAAAAGTAGGGCTGCAACAACTAATCGATAAAATCGATTATTATCGATAATGAAAATCGTTGACAACGATTCTCATTATCGATTAATCTGGTCTGCCCACAGTGCAAGTACAACTTAAGAGAATCACGTCAAATTACAGCACTGAATGACTCATTTCTATAGACAAATTGCATCTACAAAAAGTGTAGGAAACAGAATGAGATGCAGCAGGAGAGTTATGTGATCCCAAAATGAAAATTCCTTATTTTAAACTTTAAGCTAATAGTATAATGGCTTGCTCTGTGAGGAGCTTTGACAGATCCGTTCAGATCCTCAGCATGAAAACTTTAAGTTTACGGTCATATCCTTATCTGTAAATGTCACAAACTCACACAAGCATTTCCATTTATGCATAAAAGTTCATTCTGACAGTCTATGTTAAGTATAAATCTTTACTTAATGAGCACACTGGAACACAGACAGGGAGACAATTAATACTCAGAGCAAAAACATTCATTATGCTGAAATGTCGTTGAATGTTAAATTTAGATTTAAAATACAACATATAGTGCACATATTTATGGAGGTTATGAACTGTAAAGTAGTGCTGTGACCAAGTGGCCAGCCGCAGACAGATCAATTTAGCCTTCTCAAGTCATAACAAGCCAACTAATCGATTAATAAAATATATATATATATAATTGACCAACTGATCAATTAACAAAATAATTGTTAGTTGCAGCCCTAATTAAAGTAATGTATTTTTTTTTTTAAACAAATTAACAATACTCACGTCAATGCATTGAGTTTACAGTGTTTATCCTGCAGCAGAGCAGCCATCTCATTCACTCGTGTGTCTCCTAGTTCACGTTCACTCAGATTCAGATGTCTCAGGAGTAACGGGTTTTTACCCACAATTCCTCTCAGATACTGACAGGCTTTATCTGCAGCAGGACCCAAAAACCTGCAGAAGAAACAATAAAGCATCTTATGCAGCAATGAAGAAGTATTAGCATATTATGAAAATTTCAGCTGTATTTATGTTGTATTATTTCATCACATCTCACCTCAGTAATTTCAGTTGACAGTTTGGATCCTGTAGTAAATCATTGAGCTCCTTCACTCCTGATTGTCCAGGATCATTTCCTGTGAGATCCAGTTCTATCAGGTGTGAAGGGTTTGATCTCAGAGCTGAAGACAGAGCTTTATAACCTTCTTCAGTGATACTGCAGTCTGAGAGTCTAGATAAGAGAAGTTTTAAATTATAAAAAATATATATCAGATGATCATAATAATAAATAAAAAAAAACTTTACTGCCAAGAATGTTTATATACACAAAGAATTTTCTTGGCAACTGGAGCTTCCAGTGCAGAAGAAAGTAAAAACATAGTGTAGACGTAAATAAGAATTACACAGGTATTAAAGCAAAAAAGGGAAAAAAAAAAAAGCATCTTATGATAAAATAAATAAAAAAAGATAAAACTCAAAGTGATTTAAAAAAAATCAATAATAATTTGTACTACAGAGGTAGCACAGAAGAACACAAAAGTGGCTTTTAGGTGCATTTTTAGACATTTAATGAGGCTCAGAGGTGGCATAAGTGTAAATAAATTCATAAATTAATGTTGGGATAAATGTTTTAAATATAAAATTATAAATATAGAAATATTAAATGTTTTAAATAACAAATTAAACATTACATTGAAACTACATCAGCCAGCAGGTGGCGGCAATAAATAAATGGATATAAATCGATAAACATGAATCACTAGATTTGTTCAAAAATGCATTTTCATTTATAAATGAAACACCACTGTTTTTCTTTTAGAGATGCACAGCGGCTGAGCTGTTACTTATTTGGAAGTATTTTCATTGACAAAAGAGTAAAATCAGGCAGTAGAGTTATAGTCAGTCAACGTCACTTAATATAAATTTCTTGTTTACTAAACTGTTGTATTAAATCAATACTACATTTACAAACTCTCTTAACAATGGTTTAAATCTGTTACACTTATGATCTGTGGGCACACAATGGTCTATAAGAAGTTCTGCTCTGTGTTCTCTACTAATTACCGAATGATGAGAAATGAAAGATGAAAAACAACACTGATAAACGAAAACAGAACATTAAATGATACAATACAGAAGTAGAAAAACATATATAGCGGGGAAAATAAGTATGTGACACATCAGCATTTTTATCAGTAAGGGAATTTCTAAGTGGACTATTGACAAAATTTCCACCAAATGTAGCCATCAAACCAAATATTGAATTCATACAAAGAAATCAGAACATTTAAGTATACAAAGTTGAGTCATAATAAATAAAGTGAAATGACACAGGGAATAAGTATTGAACACACTTTATTTAATACTTTGTAGAAAGCCTTTGTTGGTGATTACAGCTTCTAGACACCTCTTGTATGGAGAGACCGTCGAGAGAGTCTGCATTGCTCAGGAGTGATTCTGGCCCATTCTTCCACACAAACGGTCTTTAAATCTTGAAGGTTCCTTGGGCCTGGAACTCTGATCTTCAGTTATCTTCATAGATTTTCTATGGGATGTAGGTGAGGTGATTGACTGGGCCATTCAAGCAATTTGATTTTCTTTCTTTGAAACCACTTCATTGTTTCAATTAGTACTGATAGGGGGCAGGGTTTCTCTCTCATATATAGATACCCCATTGGACTGCTCCAAGCACATAGATGCGTCCGCCATATCGCAGCGGTCCACTTGACGTCATTCACCATACTATAGGTTAGCAGACCAACGGCTGTGCAGGACTGTGATATTTCAAATATTCAGTGATTACTATGGTGATTTACACAGATCTATGGGTGAATGACATCAAGTGGACCGCAGCAAAATGGCGGACGGTTTACGTATAAAGGCCCATAGAAACAGTCGCTAATGAGGCATCTACATAAACATATCTATGCTCAATACTGACAGATTTCAGGTGATCTCCTGGATTTCTATGTCATTTTGCACCTTATTATCTTCATGTATTCAATACTTATTCCCTGTGTCATTTCACTTTATTATGACTCAACTTAAATGTTCTGATTTGTTTGTATGAATTCAATATTTGGCTTGATGGCTACATCTGGTGGAAATGTTGTGTCAATAGCCCACTTAGAAATCCTCTTACTGATAAAAATGCTGATGAGTTCTATTATTTTTCCCCCCGTTGCAACAAGTATATTATTGAATTAATAACACATCAAAAGACTTTTAAAATAAAAAATATATACATTTTATTATCTCTTTTAAGTGGTGAAAAAAACATACTACTTTAACAGGTGTTTTTTTAAGCAAGTAATTAAGTTATCAAAAGAGAATGCTAGTAATAAAATCAGTGGTTCACTGAACTCACCTGAGTTTCTCCAGTGTGCAGTTTTTATTTTCTAATCCATTTTGGAGTTTCTTCACTCCTGAATCCTGCAGATTATTGTTGCTCATGTCGAGCTCTTTCAGACTGGGGTTTGATCTCAGAACTGTAGCAAGAGCTGAACAGCTTTCCTCTGTTAGACCACAATCACACAGCCTAAAATATGGAATATGAGGAGTTTTAAAAAAAGAAACAAACAACAAAACAAAACAAAACAAAAAACTAAGTACTTGATGCAATATTCAGTGACTACTGAGAATTACTGTTTTGGTCACCTAATTTCATTTTAATTTTCAATTTCAAGATATTTTAAATGCACAATAATAAATTAAAATATCACTTACATTAGTGTGTTGATTTGACAGTGTTTGTCCTGTAGCAGAGCCACGATCTGATTCACTAGTGTGTCTCCTAGTTCACGTCCACTTAGATTCAGTTCTCTTAGGAGTAACAGGTTTTTACCCACAATTCCAGTCGCATACTGACAGGCTTCATCTGCAGCTGGACTCAAAAACCTACAGAGAAGATGATGAAGCAATATTCAAATCAATTAAACTTGGTTCAATCAGTAGAGAGTTTGTTTCCTTGAAATGTAACTCTGATGCAACAACAAATTGTGCAGCTTATTCTATTTAACATTTATTTGAATATTTCACCAGCATATGATTTATATTGTATAATTAACATGTCTCACCTCAGTGTCTTCAATTGACAGTTTGGATCCTGTAGTAAATCACTTAGTTCCTTCACTCCTGATTGTCCAGGATCATTTCCTGTGAGATCCAGCTCTATCAGGTGTGAAGGGTTTGATCTCAGAGCTGAAGCCAAAGCTTT
>NC_133367.1:15373910-15404741 GCF_049309525.1 Garra rufa | reverse complement strand
AAATTGATGCTTTCTGACTACAGACAACAGAACAATGGTTGTATTCCCTTTTGCAAATAAATAAACAGGACAACTTCAACACCCATAATGCACTGAGCACATTTCAATCCAAAGCAACCCCCAGTCTGCTATGGATTTGATTGACTAGTCACACACCACCCTGTTTAGGAGGAAATACGTTTCAGTCATTATGGTGTGATAATATTGTTTATGGGTCCAAGAATTCAAATAGGAAACATTTAGCTAGATTATTTTTGGTTTCCAGTGAAGGATCCAGCACATTGCAAGCAGTGGACAAAGGCTGCAAAGAATAGTAAATATATATAGAAAATCACAATGGAAAAATTGGAAAAGAATTAGTCACATTTCAGGCTGGAAGACAATCAACACTCTTAAAAATAAAGGTTCTTCAAGAGATGCCATAGAAGAACCATATTTGGTTCCACAAAGAACCATTCAGTCAAAGGTTCTTTAAAGAACAATTTGTGTACCTTTTTATAATCTGAAGATCCGTATTTGCAACAAAGTACCTTTTCTGAAACAGAAAGGCTCTTCAGATGTAAAAGGTTCTTTATGGGACCATTTAGACAAAAAGGTTCTATTATGGAGTTAAGTGTGCTTGAGCCAAAATGAATCTAAACAAAGCTATTTTTCAGCAGTTTCACCCAATCCCTTAAATGCTACAGAAAACAAAGATGATGCTATTATCCATTCTTGCCATAATGCTGTTTAAAGAGTACACCGAGTATGTACAAAAAAACCTTCAAATTTTTACAGAAGCCCTAGAGATAAACAGGAAATTCTAATGTCCAGGTAATATGGAGATAGAGTAAACACTGTTCATTTACATACTGTATACTGTACTATCAACACTGTAACGATACAAAACAGTTGTTAATAATAATAAAAAAATAATAAAATCATCAATAAACTTCCACTTTAAACAATTACTTGCTAGATACAAATAAATAAAAACATTTGAGTGTATGGCCAGTAGAGGAAACCTAGAGGCTGTTATTAGCAATTGTCTGAAAATAAACCTAAATCTCTCTGCTGTACAGTTTAATGATACTAACTGTAGTTTTTCCAGCTGGCATTGTGGGTTTATCAGTAGATCACCAAGGTCCTTTCCTCCAGAGTCTCCTAGTTCGTTCCAACTGAGGTTCAGCTCTCTCAGGTGTGATGGGCTTGATTTCAGAGCTGAAGTCAGGATGAGGCACTGTTTTTCTGTAATACTGCATCCACAAAGACTGAAGACACATAGAAAATAGTCAGTGACTGAGATCTACGATGATCATCTTACTAAAGAGCTAGTGGTCTTTTAGTTTCCAAAAGTCTATTTTGAAACCCAGTTACAGTATTTCTGTATGCTGGAAGATATAGTTTCTTCTCTTTCATTTTTTAACTATTTATTTGATGACTCCCCTCTTTATATTCTGTTGTAAAAGCAGATTTATGCATATACATTGAATCGAATGCTTGAGGAAAAACACTCTAACTTAAGCCCTATTGGCTTTAAAACCAATAAACAAACTTCAAATCAAACAGTAACTGTTCAGTATAATGTTACTAACTCTAGTTTTTCCAGCTTGCATTGGGGGTTCATCAAAAGATCACTGAGGTTTTTCGCTCCAGAGTCTCCTAGTTTATTCACACTCAGGTCCAGTTTTCTTAGGTGTGGTGAGTTTGATTTCAGAGCTGAAGTCACAGCAGAACAACCTTCATCTGTCATATAACAGTAGCTTAACCTGCAATGGCAAAGAGGACAGAAAATAAAGCCAAAAAAAAATTAAAATTACATCTTTATGAGCAAATAAAACAAAGGAACAGAGACCATCATCTTTATGTCACCACATCACAAAATACAAAAAAAGTGTAAAATATACACAATTATAATTATATATATAGAGTAGTCAGATTTACTGTCCTCTTAAAAAAAATAACTCAGCATACAACCATTATTGTCAAAATAGTGATAACAGCAGTATGTTACAGAACCATACAAAGTTGTGTATCTTTTATTAGAGCAGTTAAAATTTGGTGCTTTAAAGCCCCACTAAGTAACTTTTTTTACCTAAAAATAATGTTTCCGAGCTCATGTTAGTGGTTCATCAACTCATAACAGGGTGAAACGGCACTTTCGTATTCGCTTTGCGACCCTCTATCAGCCATAACAGCACTATGTAAGTTTGGGTCGTCGGGTCGCGGTTTTGTAGTTCAAATGATACTACAAATGCGACTTGCTTCACGGCAGGCTTCACAAAAGGTTTTCATACTTTTATAAAGTAGGGATGCTCATATTGTCCGTTTAACCGCTAACCGACCGTAAGAATTTTAACCGATTATTACTATCAGTTAAACGGTTTAAAAGGTTTTTTATATATAGTTTTTTTCCGTTTGCTGCATGGTGAAAGAAAAAAATAATGCTATACGTAAGTTATCTGTTTACACACATGCAGTGTGGCTGTACAGACATATTTTGCTGAGCAAACACCTACTTCACCTTCACTTAGTTAACTGATGTATTACATGCAACGCAATGGCAAGTGGCAATATTGGGTTATCAGAGAGTAAATCCGTGAGTAAATGTATTCAAATTCTGAATGGATTATAGTCTAGAAAGTGCTCAATAGGCGTTCCCGTTACAATCACTGGAAAGCTGTCACTCATTTACTGTACTTCGTCGCAATCCCAAAAAGTTAATAAAAAGTAATAAAATAACCTTTACACTGCACAATTAATCTCTTATTTACATAATACCTACACTTTCTTTGTTTTAATGAGAGAGTTTGCGAACGTGTAGAAATCAGCAAAACTGAAACCGGCACTTTGAGTGGTGAGTGGATTGTAATTTAGCCGCCTCCGATTGGCCACAGCGATCATCAAATGTCTGTGATTGGCTATTGCTGAACGCTGTAAAAACACGCGTCTCCACACCATATGACCAATGGATGAGAACTCGCAAATTGAAAGGATTTTTGTGATGTTTTTGTCGCGGATCTAAGAGTTAACAGGCAGCGTTCCAGTCAATCTGTACAGCATGTCGACATGTTAAAAACTAGATACATTGAGGTATAGGCTGGTCCGCTATATATTTTTATGTCTGACGGGAAGAACAAGACTGGTACCGTTCTTCAATGCACATAGAAGGATTCGGTGTGTTTTAGTTTTAGTCAGCTTAATTAGGTAGTTATTAAATTTATATATATTTAGTGTAGGCCTATTTATTTTATTCTTTTTTATATATTTTATACTGATTTTCTCTGTTCTCAGAAGCGCTGCTGATGCGTGATAATTTGAGTATATGTGAATACAGTTTTTGTTGTTGCTCCGTTGCTCTGTATGCTGCTGTTTGCACGTTGAAATAAAACATTTGCTTGTATTTTTTATGTATCATCACAGATACTAGTGCGTTCTATTTTTAAACTAATTTATTATTCAAAATTTGATCAGTTAACGGTTAATGTTCGAATAACGAGAAGCGGTTGTCGGTCAGGAAAATTAACCGAAATGAGCATCCCTATTATAAAGTCATACAACATACTCTACCTTGTCACTGGACAACGTTATTTCCAAAGCAGGTCCTGGATAGCCTTTCAAACAAATAACGTGCATGTGACATGACGGTAGGCTAAATTATTTACGACAGCGGTAATGGACAATTCCGCTTCTAACCTGTAGAGGGAGCATTGAGGGAAAAGTTACTTAGAGTTGCTTTAAGTACAATTCTGTCATTCTGACCACTGGATGTTCAACATGGCACCTTATGGCAAAGAACTCTGAGAATTTGAGAATTTGAATTCTTGCTCTCCACAAAGATGGACAAAGCTATTAGAGGTTCAGTAACACCCTGAAACTGAGTTACACTACAGTGGTACAGTAAGGGCCATACAGAGGTTTTCTAAGATGGGTTCCGTTCGGAACAGGCCTTGCAAGGGTTGATCAGCGAAGTTGAGTACTCTTTTTGTGTGTCAGGTGCAGAACCAGGCTTCAGAAAACATGAGTGCTGCCAGCATTGCTTTAAAGGTTGTAAAAGTAGAATGTCAGCTTCTCAGTGATCAGACCATACGCCACATGCTGCAACAAGTCGGTTTGCATGGGCATCATTCCAGAAGGAAGCCTCTTCTGAAGCTGGCTCACAAGAAAGCCTGCAAACAGTTTGCTGAAGACAACCTGTCCAAGAGCATGAATTACTGGAATCATGTCCGGTTGTTTGATGAGAATAAGATAAACTTGTTTGGCTCAGATGGTGTCCAGCATGTGTGGTGCTGAACATGGTGCTAAAACCATGGAGTTTCGTAACAATAAGGTCATGGCTCGTATGAAGGCGCACAAAGGCAAAGATCACAGATAGAGTCTTTAACGGCTAAAAGTAACTATTGTTAGTAATTGTTTAATAACTTTTGAACCGCTAATCCAATTTGAATGCTTGAATGCTAAAAACTCTCATAATGCACAGAGTCTACTCTTTTCAGTGATATCGCATTTGTCTCATTTGGATATTCAGAGGCTCTGTAGTGAACGTGATTACGTCATCACTTTTCCTCTGCACTGATTCGTCAGATGAAACCAATACATGAGACAAACAGGAACGATTTTTGATGCTTAGTACCACCTCTGTGCCCAGATTGGTTCAAGCTGTCATCTATTCAACCAATAAACATAGGTTTTGGTCTTTTGAACCACCGGTTAGCATGTTTCATTGGAAATCTGAACAAACACAGTAAAAGTAAAGTGTGTCTTGCGTGCATGAAAACAAATGCAAAATAACACATTTGCATGACAACATTCTTTGAAAAAGCACAGAAATACTCACGACAGAGCCCTTTGACATAACACAAACCAAAAACAAGGTTGAAACAACAGTACTGGATAAAGCACTGGAATTTATGTTTTCGAGTCACTAGGCGATGTCCCGGTAAAATAAATTCCGACGCAGACTACAGCCAGCAGATCGAACTATTTGGTTGTTATATTATGTAACTAATTCTTATATAGTTTGTAAAGATTATTTCCACAATTTTTTTCTGTTGCACTCGGTATATTTCTCTCTCATTTTGTGTGTAGTTTGTAAATAATTTGGACTGTTTATATTTTTGTTACACAACACAGTTTGTGCAATTGTTTTCACCACTTCCTACATGTTTTTTTATTGTTCATACTCAGATTAAGAATATATTTATCTGAAAAAAAAAAAACTTTTTACTGTGTTTTGCTATTATATAACACTGTTTCTGCTATGACTTTACTCCTGAAATGTTTTTAGACAAGTCTATATTGTCAATAAACTAAATAGGCCTGTTTTTCACTGAACAGTGCCTATAATAATACTGTAATAAATGGCTATAACTTGCTTGGGGAAAAAAATTATTTGGAAGTGTAAAACACCTAAATACAAATTTGTAAAGAAAAAAATCCAAACTTCGGGAGTTTTTGTTTAAGTACACAGTAAAAAACACCCAATTGTTGCTAGCGTTTTTCCTAAAATTCTGGAAATTCACTTATTTTTAGAGAAAACAAAAGGAAAATTGTCATTTTAAATTAGCTAGACTAAGTTCAAGCTCTTATGTTTATAATGATATATAATAATTGATGCTGACTGCTAGAATATGTCTAAAAAAAGAGAGAGAAATGTACAGGTGCCTCAGGTGCCCCCAAAATGTTCTAGGTCCTTAAAATCCCCATGAAATCAAAATTAAAGTTTTTTGGCTTTTAGTATGAATATATTAGCCTTAAGGATATCTATAAGCCAGTGTGCTTCATAGTGTTAATTTCATCACCTATTTTTAATTTAGTCTTAGTCTAAGTCTTGTGCCAAATGTCCTTGTTAGTTTCAGTCATATTTAGTCATTCACATATCTTTTTTTGTTAGTCAAGTGTTAGTCGACTAAAAGTCTCGTCATTTTAGTCTAGTTTTAGTCAAAAGAAAACTCAAGGTATCTTAGTCAAGTTTTAGTCGACTAAAAGTCTTTTAATTTTAGTCTAGTTTTAGTCAAAAAAGAACTCAATATATTTTAGTCTAGGTTTAGTCAAAAAATTGTAGTCTTTTTTTAAAATAACACATTATTACTGAGATTATTACTGATACACATTTCAGTAAAAAAAAGTGTTTCACATATCTCAAACATTGGTTAAATGTAATAATTACCTGACAAAATACACTTGTTGAATGATTTTTGTTGAATGCAAATGTTAAACGTGTCTGGTTTTCAATTTCTGATTTAGGAGACACATTCACAAATGATTAACTCTTTCAGTGGTGAGTTTAAAATATTCTAGCGGACCCCTGAGAGTGAGTTTTTTTTTTAAGCGACCGTTATTTTAGAACGTTCCTCCTTATTGTTTCCATGGCGACGCATCAAGCTTGTCACGTGACACAACACAGACACAATAACACTGTATGACAGATAGATCGCTTTTATTTTGTTTTTCCTTTTTTATCCAGAATACTCACACACTTGCTTACCATACCATGAACTATCTAATATTCCGATTCACAAATATGTGTGAATTAGTATGTTTCGTCGTTTAAAACCCTATATAAATGATCTGGATCGTAATCTGTAATGTGAGATGGGCGCGGCCATGTTTGTTCGTGCTGCTGTTCAGACTCAGAGAGTCCTGTCAGCCATATTTACAGCACATATACATTCATCCGTTTCTCCCGAAATACATGCAAGTAAGTGGCTGGTGAACTAGAAGAGGAATAGAGTGAACTTTTTAGTTACTAAGCCTATGTGTATGTGATATGAATAAAACACATCGGCAAATTATATTTGAATAGATTGTTATTTGCTGCTTCCATAGACCTATGTGTGTATTTTACAAACTCTAAATGTCTCCTTTTACTAGTACTTATGTGTATTTAAATGTCTGAAACCTAAAATAAGCGTTATGTGGTTAAAAACACTGCATAGTTGTGATTATATGACAAGAGCAGAGCTCGTCCGTCTCTGGCTCAGCGCCAGCCAGCGCCTCAAAGCGCAGTTTGAATATTTTAAAGCCGTAACAGCTGATGAAAAAGCAGAGACGATTGTAGACGAAAATGAAGAGAGATTTTATCTTAGTTTTTATTTTATGCAAAACATTTTCGTCTGGTCTTTTTTCGTCAACAATAATGCATGTTAATTTAGTCTTAGTCAGCGTTTTTGGACAGTGGTGCAGTCTTGTCATCGTCTTGTCTTAGTCATGAAAAAAAAGGTCGTTGACGAACATATTTCGTCTCGTCTCGTCTGACGAAATTAACACTAGTGCTTCAAAACAACAACAAAATTCGCATTTACAAGATATGGCCAGTCTCGTCACTTCCGCCAATATGAATCATCGATTTTGATGATATCACCGTGCACTTCAGCTTCTCATCAAATGTTCTGTCCAATCAAATGCTCTCTAGAGTCCATAGCATCCCACCCCCTACACTATAAATAGACGCTGAATCTGCGGCTGAGATTGTTCCCTTGTTCACAGTGTTAGAGGTTTGTGTATGATGAATGGCATTTAGTGTGCAATGTAGGCGATAGAGAATGATTCAGACAGTGTAAATGTGCTTTCCCATGGGTGTAAATGAGGTCTGGTTTCACGTTGTCAAGCGGACCACGGCAGCACGCACAATCTACTCCGGACTTGGCTCCGGTCCAGAGATGCGATAGCACGGATCAGATCTTATGCGTGGGTCGGCATGTATTTAACTACACAACCTCAGCATGATTATGATCACTATTTTGTTTTAGCAAGCATTTCATATTGAATCTATGGGGTAATTTATTAGACTGTTCCTGTCATAAGCTTACAAATGCGGCCTTACCGAGATCAACGACTCTGGCCAGAGCAGATATAAATGGAATGCTATTGGTTATTCAAAAGAAGTAGAATACCATAGGATAACGCTGCGTGTTTCAAGGCACTTCAGTGGACCTTTACGGGTTAATATAATCCAAAGGTAATTCCAACACAGATGAATCCAACAAGAGGGCAAACACAGGACTAAATACAACTTTTAAAGGGTAGATAATGGGACAGACAGGTGATGGTAATAAACTATTGATCAAATGAGGACAGGAAACAGGAACAAACATTTATGGGCACATGAATCCAACACAAACAGTCCAATGGGGGTGTGACAGTTTGCACCCCTCCTGGAAGGTACAACTTCGTGCCATAGAAAAAGAATGGACAGACTTAGGGGGCGGACAAAAAGGAGTGGATGTGGAATGGAAACAGGAAGTCTCTATAGAAGGAGGCTTTGGCGGAGGACAAATACCAAGGAAGACGAGCAACAGAGTCCAAGGAGAAGACAGGGCGGATCAGACGGAGGTAGGAGCCAGGGAGGAAACAGAAAGCACCCAGAGCAGGAGAAGCCAGATGAGACCCAGGCCGCGGCCATGATGATGGCCCACTGTGGAGCCAACGGAGGGAGGAGCCATGGTGGTGGAAGGGCTGATGACTCTAGGGGGTCGACCAACGGAGGCAAAGCAAGTGGAGCCCGAGGCGGAGAAGGAGAACCAATGATCCTGGGTGACACTGAGGATCTAGAGGACCAAGGCGGAGCCCAAGGCTCAGGTGACTGAGGCAGAGGTAGAAATCCGGTGCGACAGAGGACTGAGACATAGCTGGTGGGAGGGAGGATCCCAACAGAGCCAGTGGGATGTAGTGACAAGGCCTAGTCTTAGAAGAGGGATCCTCCAGCCGATGGAGACTGGCTGAAACACCAGTCTCTATCGGAGGTTCAGTGGGCGGGGCCTTCCTCTTTCATTCTAAAGCCCCACTGTGAGTTCCTCCATGGTGTGCGATGTTCCTGGCTCTCGCACCTAGTCGGACGTGACGGCCTCTGTCTCCAGGGTAAACCTCAGCTCTGTTGCTCGACTTGGCGAACAGACGATCGGCAAGACTCCAGCACCCACTCAATCAAGGCAACTAGGCTTTCTTGAGGGCCGTCCCCAAACAGCTGCGCTCACAAGAAACAAAATCAGTGGTGTGGGCCTCGAGAGAGCATTCCCACTGCTGCAGTAGGAGGACAAGGACGACGGGATAGTCCATAAAGGGGGAAAAGATAAAGACACTGAATGAGAAAAAAAAGAAAACACAGGGTAAACGCCACAACTGTTTGTAGGTCCGTCTTCTGTTATGGTTCGTATGCAGAATTAAGGCGCACAAAGACAGATAGACTCTTTAATATAATCCAAAGGTAATTCCAACACAGATGAATCTAACAAGAGGGCAAACACATAACCTTGACCCTTTCACTGGCGAGTTTAAAATATTCTAGCGGACCCCCGAGAGTGAGTTTTTTTAAACGACCATTATTTTAGAACGTTCGCCCTTATTGTTTCCATGGCGATGCATCAAGCTTGTCATGTGACACCACACAGACACAATAACACTGCATGACATTTAGATCACTTTTATTTAGTTTTTCCTTTTTTATTCAGAATACTCAGACTTGTTTACCATGTCATGAACTATCTGTTATTCCGATTCACAAATATGTGTGAATTAGTATATTTCGTCGTTTAAAACCCTATATAAATGATCTGGATTGTGTTCTATAATGTGAGATGGACGCCGCCATGTTTGTTCGCGCTGCGGTTCAGAGAGTCCTGCCAGCCGGATTTACAGCATGTAAATTCATTCTCCCGAAACACATGCAAGTAAGTGGCTGGTGAACTAGAAGAGGAATAGAGTGAACTTTTTAGTTACTTAGCCTATGTGTATGTAATATAAATAAAACACATCGGCAAATTATATTTGAATAGATTGTTATTTGCTGCTTCCATAGACATATGTGTGTATTTTACAAACTCTAAATTTCTCCTTTTACTAGTACTTGTGTGTATTTAAATATCTGAAATCTAAAATAAGCGTTATATGGTTGAAAAACACTGCATAGTTATGATTATATGACAAGCGCAGAGCTCGTCCATCTCTGGCTCAGCGCCAGCCAGCGCGCCAAAGCGCAGTTTGAATTTTACAGTTGCGTGACGTCACCGAACGTTCTAAATCCCATATGTGGGACCGTACTTCCAGGGGCACAGTAATTAGAATCCCATATCTGGGACCGTACCGCTCAAAGGGTTAAGACCAGATGACCAAACACAGAACTGAATACAACTGAACAGAACTTAATACAACATTTACCCTGAATTTTCTTTTTTTCTCATTCAGGTAGCTAATGAGACAGACAGGTGATGGTGATTAAATAATGATCAAACGAGGACAGGAAACGGGAACAACCATATATGGGCACATGAGGGAGAAACCAACACAAACAGTCCAATGGGGGTTTGACAGAAACGCCAATGCATTTGTAAAATATAGCATTTTATGACAAAAATGAAAAATGGCCGAAACTTAAAATGGCTGACATACAGTAGGAAAATTGGGTATGGATAAACTCAGCATGCTTCTTCGAACCTAAAGAGACCAGATTTATGATTTTATAATTTATGACCTTTGGTCAAACCATTAAGAAGTTATAAGCAAAAAGCCATTTTTTATATTTCCTGACTACTAGGTGGTTCCAAAACTGTGCAGGTAGCCTCAGGTTCATGCTTGTTATAACACGCATCAAGTTTAGTGTCAATATGTTAAAGTGTTGTGGAGATATAGGCTTACATCCATTTCTGTGTGCTCTTTCTAAAAATTTGTCTGTGCATTATTCCAGAATGGTTTGACTAATCAAATAAAAGCAGAAATTGAATAAACATGAAAAACAGCCATGTAACGTATCAGAGCGTTAATCAGACAATTAATCAACCAACCCCTTCACAGCTTTGAACTTCATGCATAATTAAAAAAAATAAATAAGTAAAGTGAACTTGACAATTCATTTAACATATATATTTTAAATTATGAATTAAGTTTATTTACTTAAAATAAATTTGAGGAAATCCATTGCCTTAAAATAGTCAATGGTGGATGAAGTATTTGAAAGCCACACAAGTGGCATTTAGACGTGTTTACACAGTTTGAAGTAGCTCAGAGGGGACATGGATGCATTTAACCTGCAGTTATTAATGTATAAATAATGCTTTGTTGTAAACATAAAACACTGAATAATGTCATTTCAAATGATTTGAAACATGAAAAAAAATAGAAGTGTGAAATTAAAACTGCCAAGTGGCAATCAAGCAATTCAAAAATTCTAAAAGTAATGTAACTTAAACTAAAAATACTCACATCAGTGTGTTGAGTTGACAGTGTTTATCACGCAGTAGAGCAGCGATCTGATTCACTCGTGTGTCTCCTAGTTCACTTTTACTCAGATTCAGCTCTCTCAGGAGTAATGGGTTTTTACCTACAATTCCAGTCACATATTGACAGGCTTCATCTGCAGAAGGACCCAAAAACCTGTAGAAGACAAGATGAAGAAGGATTAAATTCATGTAAACTTGGTGTAATAAGTATAGAGGTTATCTTGAAGTTTAACTTTGATGCAACATAGATAAATAAATAAATAAAACTAAATTGTGCAGCTTATTTTATTAATGCAAAAATATTTTATTTTAATAAACCACCTGTATGTCATTTATTTTGTATTATTTTATCACATCTCACCTCAGTGTCTTCAGTTGACAGTTTGGATCCTGTAGTAAATCACTGAGCTCCTTCACTCCTGATAATCCAGGATCATTTCCTGTGAGATCCAGCTCTATCAGGTGCGAAGGGTTTGATCTCAGAGCTAAAGCCAGAGCTTTATAACATTCTTCAGTGATACTGCAATCTGAAAGCCTACAAAGAGAGGAACAATTACAATGTACAATTAATAACTGTGCAAAAATAGTTTTTTAAAATTAAATTTGCATTATGTTTTCTTACCTGATCAGTACAAAAACATTTGATCAAATTGACTTATTTAGTCTATCCAGTAATTAAGTTTGATCTAAAGAGAATGCTAGAAAAATATCAAACAATGGTTCATTGTACTCACCTAAGTTTCTCCAGTTTGCAGTTTGTATCATTTATTCCTATCATTAGTTTCTTAACTCCTGAATCCTGTAGATTATTGTTGCTCATGTCAAGCTCTTTCAGACTGGGGTTTGATCTCAGGACTGTGGCAAGAGCTGAACAGCTTTCCTCTGTTAGACCACAATCACACAGCCTAAAATAATAAATAGGAGAAAGAATTACAAAAACATGTACTTGATGAGTATGCAGTGATTACTGATGATTACCGTTTTGGTCACCTGGTTTCCTTACAATATATGCAGTTGTGGACAGTAACAAAGCATTTTTACTTTGTTACTGTACTTAAGTAAAAATTTTCAGAATATCTGTACTTTACTGGAGTAGTCTTATTTTGAGTAACTTTTACTTCACTACATTCCAACGCATAAGATCACTACATTTCATAAAAATATTGCTACTTCAAATGCAAAAGGGGTGTCCTATTTATAAACAAACTGATTCTTTTCAATGACCCCAATAAATCAGTTTGCAAATCGCACCAAATGATTCATTTAAGAGTTGGACTGATCCGATTGCAGCTGCTTTGAGTCAACAAATCACTGATTCAAATGATCCATTCAGAGTGAGTGTCCAGTGAACAGTATTCATAAGTCTAATAATCCCCTGAGTACATGTGGAATTTTAGGATTACTTATTGTAAATGAAAATCATATTTAGGTCACAACTGTCAGTTGTTATTAATATTATTAAACTTTATTTGCTCTGTTTTATTTTGTGAAACTTTACAACGAATATGGAATAACAATTTTATAAGAGCAATAAGTCCTGTGAAGCTGTGGTTTACAGTGAATTTTATAACATATAAGGGGGTTTTAGGAATTCCGCTAACAATGCCCCTTAGTTCTTATAAATTCACTGTAAACCATGGCTTCTTGGGGTTTATTGCTTTATTGTACCAAAGGGGCGTTTCCCACAGGTGGGGTAAAATGCTTTATCAAGGGCAGGGTCAATGCAGCTAGCTATCAGGAGATTTTGGAGCACTTCACGCTTCCATCTGCTGAAAAGCTTTATGGAGATGAAGATTTCATTTTTCAGCACGACCTGGCACCTGCTCACAGTGCCAAAACCACTGGTAAATGGTTTACTGACCATGGTATTACTGTGCTCAATTGGCCTGCCAACTCTCCTGACCTGAACCCCATAGAGAATCTGTGGGATATTGTGAAGAGAAAGTTGAGAGACGCAAGACCCAACACTCTGGATGAGCTTAAGGCCGCTATCGAAGCCTCCATAACACCGCAGCAGTGCCACAGGCTGATTGCCTCCATGCCACGCCGCATTGAAGCAGTCATTTCTGCAAAAGGATTCCCGACCAAGTATTGAGTGCATAACTGAACATAATTATTTGAAGGTTGACTTTTTTTGTATTAAAAACAATTTTCTTTTATTGGTCGGATGAAATATACTAATTTTTTGAGATAGGAATTTTGGGTTTTCATGAGCTGTATGCCAAAATCACCAATATTAAAACAATAAAAGGCTTGAACTACTTCAGTTGTGTAGTATGAATCTAAAATATATGAAAGTTTAATGTTTATCAGTACATTACAGAAAATAACAAACTTTATCACAATATGCTATTTTTTTTAGAAGGACCTGTACATAAGAAAACTATAAAAACACAAATTATCTTACTGCTGAAAATTAAATCACTTATGGTAAAATTGTTACACATGCAGTGTAAGCTTCACTGTGAATACTTGACAACACTCTTGTCAAACTAAGTCCATAGCAACAACAAAAATATACCTTGACTTCATAGCAGTTATTTTAAGAAAAACCCAGGTATTTTGCGCAGTAGGATTATAAAAAATGCATAATATCAAATTAATTTATATAAGTAACCTATGTACAATTACAAAACAAACATTCATCAAGCAGTACTTTTTACTTAACTACATTCAAGGCCATGTACTTTTGTACTTTCACTCGAGTAAGATTGAAAAGGAGTACTTGATACTTTTACTGAAGTAATATTTTATTATACATATCTGTACTTTTACTTGAGTACTTGATTTGTGTACTTTGTCCACCACTGGATATTTGAAATGTACAATAATAAACTAAAACAATACTCACATCAGAGTGTTGAGTTTACAGTGTTTATCCTGCAGTAGAGCAGTGATTTGATTCACTTGTGTGTCTCCTAGTTCACATTTACTCAGATTCAGCTCTCTCAGGAGTAATGGGTTTTTACTCACAATTCCAGTCACATACTGACAGGCTTCATCTGCAGCAGGACCCAAAAACCTGTATAAAGGAAGATAAATCAGGAATCAATCAATTCAAATCTTGATTGATTAGTGAGTTAGTAATAGTAGTGAATTTGCTTTTTTTGAAATTTAAATTTGATGCAACTTAGTCTACTAGTGAAAGCATATGTATTCAAGATATTTGAATATTTTACCAGAATATAATTTATATTGTAATATTTCATCACGTCTCACCTCAGTGTCTTCAGTTGACAGTTTGGATCCTGTAGTAAATCATTGAGGTCTTTCACCCCTGATTGTCCAGGATCATTTCCTGTGAGATCCAGCTCTATCAGGTATGAAGGGTTTGCTCTCAGAGCTGAAGCCAGAGCTTTATAACCTTCTTCAGTGATACTGCAGTCTGAAAGTCTTGAACAGAAGGAAAATGTAACCTTCAGTTGATTAATCAGTTCTTCCAAGCATTATCTGAACATCAATATAAATCCTTAAAGTGAATTTATTTTGTGTTTTGTATACACGTGTGCTTGTCTGCCATGCTGCTGAGTGGTTTGCTATTTTACCATCACTCTGTTGTTTAAACTGCTAAAATGTAATTTAATTCTCACCATATTTCTGATACCATCCATCAAACTAATTTGACATCTTTTGCTTTTAATCTAAACCTCCAGCGACTGGGTGATCCTGAGCCGGCATAGTCATGGGACAATCACCGCTCTTCTTTTACGATTAAAACATTAAACAGTTAAACATTAAACCTGATGAACATGCCCTAGTTATTAACAATTCTATTGTACAGATTGTGAAAATAGTGACACCAGTTATAAGTCCAATAGTTACCATGGGCCAGAGTGCCTGGAATCTTGGCAAATTTAAAAGTGATGGCTAATGTGAAACGTAAATTCAGTAAGATTGATATCAACGTTGGCACTAAAGATGTTTGACTTAGCCTGTTCGAGATCATTTGAATAATTTCAAAGAGCTGTGTGAACTTGCAACTATGATGTCAGACACTAGCAATATGCTCTGGTCATCTCACTGTTTAACATGGTGACAAGATTCTAGTGATGAGAAGTAAATATCTTTGTTCACTTGTTCTTTTATGCTCTAGCATAAAAGCACTTGCAATAACATAATGACCATTTTCGTCCCAGCCTGGATGAAAATATACTCAGCATATTCAAATATATCAAGTCAGTAATCATAACTTTAGTCAGTAAAACATCATCATTACAATCTGACAAGTTCCTTACCATTAAATTTTGCAACGAATACACATAAATACAGGTACAGGCAGTGATGTGCATATCATGATGTTTTACAAGTCTTGAACATATAAAGTGAATTACTCAGTCTTCATCAGTACAAAAACCATGATCTACATACTATAAATAATCAATTACAATTTATTTGTTATTTAATTAAATTAGTTGTCCAAAAGAGCTACTTCGTTTTAGACAGTGCTGTGTTATAGACAATCATAGTAGGAATATAAGCTGCTCTGTTCATGCTCATCATTAGCTCTCTTTTCACAGCAGTTCAGTCAGTGTACTGTAAGAGTAACTGAATAACTCTGTGATATTGGTTAATTTTGTGCTTGCTGGAGATGCGAACGGTTTCAAACTGGTGCACTAGGAAGAACCAGATCGATAGAATGATTTACCAGTGGTGGAAAGAGTACTAAAAACTGTACTCAAGTAAAAATATTGCTATTTAGAGTATAATCGAAGTACTGAAAAATAATATACAAAAAATACAAATAATAATATATAAATAATATTACTCAAACAATAGTAAAGAAGTAGTTTGCTGAAATACTACTAAAGTTTCAGCATTACAAAGTACTTTAGCATTTTTTTTTTCCTATTTTTACCCAAAATTAGGCAATGCGAACATTATGGAACATCATACACTCTCATGTGATAAGTAAAAAACTTACATTCCAGGAAATCACTTACAGTGGGTACGGAAAGTATTCAGACCCCCTTAAATGTTTCACTCTTTGTTATATTGCAGCCATTTGCTGAAATCATTTAAGTTCATTTTTATTCCTCATTAATGTACACACAGCACCCCATATTGACAGAAAAACACAGCATTGTTGACATTTTTGCAGATTTATTAAAAAAGAAAAACTGAAATATCACCAAGTATTCAGACCCTTTGCTGTGACAATCATATATTCAACTCAGGTGCTGTCCATTTCTTCTGATCATCCTTGAGATGGTTCTACAACTTCATTTGAGTCCAGCGGTGTTTGATTATACTGATTGGACTTGATTAGGAAAGCCACACACCTGTCTATAAGACCTTACAGCTCACAGTACAAATCAGAGCAAATGAGAATCATGAGGTCAAAGGAACTGCCTGAAGAGCTCAGAGACAGAATTGTGGCAAGGCACAGATCTGGCCAAGGTTACAAAAAAATTCTACTGCACATAAGGTTCCTAAGAGCTCTAGTGGCCTCTTTAATCCTTAAATGGAAGACGTTTGGGACAACTAGAACCCTTCCTAGAGCTGGCCGTCCGGCCAAACTGAGCTATCGGGGAGAAGAGTCTTGGTGAGAGAGGTAAAGAAGAACCCAAAGATCACGGTGGCTGAGCTCCAGAGGGGCAGTCGGGAGATGGGAGAAAGTTGTAGAAAGTCAATCATCACTGCAGCCCTCCACCAGACAGGGCTTTATGGCAGAGAGGTCCGACGGAAGCCTCTTCTCAATGCAAGACACATGAAAGCCCACGTGGAGTTTGCTAAAAAACACCTGAAGGACTCCAAGATGGTGAGAAATAAGATTCTCTGGTCTGATGAGTCCATGATAAAACTTTTAGGCCTTAATTCTAAATGGTGTGTGTGGAGAAAACCAGGCACTGCTCATCACCTGTCCAATACAGTCCTAACAGTGAAGCATGGTGGTGGCAGCATCATGCTGTGGGGGTATTTTTCAGCTGCAGGGACAGGACGACTGGTTGCAATCGAGGGAAAGATGAATGCGGCCAAGTACAGGGATATCCTGGATGAAAACCTTCTCCAGAGTGCTCAGGACCTCAGACAGGGCCGAAGGTTTACCTTCCAACAAGACAATGACCCTAAGCACACAGCTAAAAGAATGTAGGAGTGGCTTCACAACAACTCTGTGACTGTTCTTGAATGGCCCAACCAGAGCCCTGACTTAAACCCAATTGAGCATCTCTGGAGAGACCTAAAAATGGCTGTCCACCAACATTTACCATCCAACCTGACAGAACTGGAGAGGCAAGGAGTAATGGCAGAGGATCCCCAAATCCAGGTGTGAAAAACTTGTTGCATCTTTCCCAAAAAGACTCATGGCTGTATTAGATCAAAAGGGTGCTTCTACTAAATACTGCGCAAAGGTCTGAATACTTAGGACCATGTGATATTTCAGTTTTTCTTTTTTAATAAAACTGCAAAAATGACAACAATTCTGTGTTTTTCTGTCAATATAGGGTGCTGTGTGTACATTAATGAGGAGAAAATGAACTTAAATGATTTCAGCAAATGGCTGAAATATAACAAAGAGTGAAAAATTTAAGAGGTCTGAATACTTTTCGTACCCACTGTATATGAACAAATTCATCAGCTATCACTACAATCATAAAACATGCAGTTAGAGACATTTTGACTGCGGAAACAAAGACAATAAACAAGCAATTGCGATGCAATGCTAATCAACATATCACAGTGTAGAATTTCATTAAATAATAGATCTTCTGGAACATCATGGAACCACAGAAGCAAATTATTTCAAATACATATGATGTTATATTTTTGAGCAAAACATGATATTAATTTTATAAATTACGCTTGATGCTGTGCTGAGCAAACATACCAGCTATATCGGTTACCAGGAGTTGTTTTATAATTAATTAAGTCCTTGTAACATGTGAATATTTTTAAGAAGGGCAAAGGAAAGAGTAAGTAAGAGGTCTGATCAAAGAAATGATGGATTAGAATAGTGTGAACAGAAAGGTGCAAGTATTTAAAAAAATGCTTGGTATGGGGTTAAGCATTGTTTGATTTTTAATGACTGTAATAGCGATTCTGCGTATCTATCCCAATTATTATTAATTTCTCATTTTGATTCCAATATGGTAAAGAAAACATAATTATCATTCACATGTATTCTAATTGCAAAACATTTTATTTAATTTAATTTTATTCTCTTTCTAGAAATATGGCACATAGTCTTAGAGTTTGCACTTGACTAACTGGAGCCCAGGTTAGGAAGCTGACAGACTGGTTAACCCGACTGTCTGCTAGCCGCCTCATTTCACATTAGTTCATTCTCAGCACACAGACTCTTTCACCTAGATATCATACTACAGAGACTGTGTCTGTTCCCCGAACTAGCAAATACAAAAAACGTCCAAAATAATTTAAGGGTACCAATAAAAAAAAAAGGTACAAATAAAAAAAACAGATATAATATGGATCAAATATTCATTAAGCCAAGATTTATCATTTGTTTATCTCTTTCTACAAAAGCACTTCTTCTTGTAAATTGTATTATCACAGTTCATAACTTAGATTCGCTCTGTTTGACAGAAACCCAACTAAAACCAGATGATTACATTATTTTAAATGAGTCTACCCCCCCAAGATTACTGTGATAAACATGAGCCACACCCAAAAGGTAAAAGGGGAGGTGTTTCTACAATTTATAGCAATATTTTCAGTATTTCTCAGAAGTCTGCTTTCAAATACACTGGCTTCCAAAGGTTTGGAAACACACCTGGCAAAGTGTGATTTTGGAAGATATCAGCATAGTGTGAATCATCTTTGGGCCTCAATCAAGTCAATGTTTGAATAAACTGACAACTTGGATGCCCAGAGTATGCAGAGCTTTAATAGCTGCTAATGGTGGATATTTTGATGAATCAAAAAGTTTTTTCTATGTATAAACTGTTTATGTAATAAAATGTTTTCGTAGTTTGTGTTGTCCCTTATCAGTGCAAAATTAATCACAAATTAAATAAAGGATTCATGCCAATATTGTCCAAGACTCCACTTTTGTTTCCAAACTTTTGGAGGGAAGTGTACAATTTGTTTAACGTAACGGTGCTTCATATATCATTATCTAGCGTACTACGGGTTAATGATAAATTTCCTGTGATGTTACTGGCTACTGTAAAAAGGCTACCAGGCCACCATACAAACTTTATCAAAGAATCTGAGTTAGTGCTGGCTGCAAATAAAGTCTTAATTGTTGGTGATTGTAATATCTGTTGATAATGAAAATTATACATTGAGATCAGAATTTATAGACATTTTGAACTCAACTGGGGTTAGACAGGATGTGTCAGGGCCTACTCATTGTCTTATCATACTTTAGATTTAATACTGTCACATGGAATTGATATTAATGGCACTGAAATTCTGCAGCAGAGTGATAACATCTCGGATCATTATCTAGTCTTGTGTATACTCCATAAAGCTAAAACTGTAAACTTAACTGAAATTATTTCAGGCTACATTGTGGAAGAGATGCTTCTCCTGTGTACTAGAATCTCCGTCTTTTAGGTGCTTATTAAACAAAATACCTGTGTGTGGCAAAAAAAAGCAAAACTATTTCATGTTTGACTCATTTGTATTATTTAATTATTTATTATTTAAAGAGTTTAATTTCTATTATTTGTCCACTCTGGGTTTATTGGGATTTTAAGAAGTATTTAGTTTACTTTACACACACAGTAATTAGATAAGTATTTTAAATACAACATTGATTAAGTAATTAGTAATTAATTCGTTTTTATAGTAACTTACCCAACACTGGTCCTGACCAGCTGTTAATAATAAGTCTGTCATGTACACCACTTTCTGTGATTTTCTTTTCCTGTGACTAATACAATTTGACTGACCAAGTCTCTTCTATATACAAACACACACACCTACACATACATACAGTGTGTGTGACCAAAAGGGGAAACCTAGAAAATGATCTAACCAACATAACTCAAGTCTTGCTGTCTTAAAATAAAATTACACTGTAAACTGCTGTATAGTAGCATCATGATACTAACTGTATTTTTTCCAGCTTGCATTGTGGGTTCATCAGTAGATCACTGAGGTTTTTCACTCCAAAATCTCCTAGTTCATTCCAGCTCAGGCCCAGTTCCCTCAGGTGTGATGGATTTGAGTTCAGAGCTGAAGTCAGGATGAGGCACTGTTCCTTTGTAATACTGCAATCAAAGAGACTGAAGACAAAAAGAGAAAAGACAATGACTCAGATCAATGATTATCATCTAAGAGTTACAATTCATTTAGTTTCAAACAGTCTATTTCAAAACCCAGTCAAACTAATTCTATGTGCTGAAAGATACAGTTTCTTCTCTTTCATTTGTGAAATATTTATCTGATGTCTCTTGCAGCTAATATGACACACATTTATTCATTATATTTAATAAATAATCCAGAAAGTTTGAGGTTTCAGACAAGGCTTAAGTGTAGTCCTAGACTAAAATGAAAGAAACTTGCACTGATTGATCTTATCAGTGCCCTTGTTTTGTCTCCATATGCACACCAGTAATGTGTATATCTAAGGCACATTTATTAAAAAAATACATTAATGTCCAAATTAAACTACAGCTTAATCGTGGTCAAGTCTAAGCCATGTCTGTGAAATTAAATGTGTTAGAGTTTTGTGGACAACCCCGAATAGGCAGAACAGTCTGATAACCCCGTTTCCTTTTATTAAGGAATGCAGACAGACTCTCACTACATTTGCCCATAGGAAAGACACATAATACCTATACAAATTGATTCTTTCCTATAAATTCATAGTCAAACCTGTCTATGAATGACTATGCATATCCCTAGATCACTGTGTATTATTCCTGTATATCGTCTTTTGTATTGTATACTCTTTTATGTATGCCTTATTACAGAATCACCATTTAATATAACTTTACATAAACCATATTTGGTATCTACAAATTCATATTTTAATATTTTTCAAATTAAAGAATTACTTCATAAAACATACAAAGTGTGACCAATAACTGTCCAAACTTGAATCACATTGTAACTACTGTTACTAACTGTAGTTTTTCCAGCTTGCATTGTGGGTTCATCAGTAGATCACTGAGATTTTTCACTCCAGAGTCTCCCACTTCATTCCAGCTCAGGTTCAGCTCTCTCAGGTGTGATGGGTTTGATTTCAGAGCTGAAGTCAGGAAGAGACACTGTTTCTCTGTAATACTGCATCTACACAGTCTGAAGACAAAAAGAGTAAAGACAATGAATCAGGTCTATGATGATCAAATTTTCACATTGATTCAAATACTTGAAATGCAATAATTTACATTCTGACAAATAATTTTAGTTGTGACCAATGACAAAGGCCAGAGGTTGCAATGCCATGGTATAAACAATGAAACTTGGGCCCAGTTCTTAAACATTCACTTTTAATAATCACACTGTGACTGCTGTAAAGTATAATTGTACTAACTGTAGTTTCTCCAGCTTGCATTGTGGGTAGATCAGTAGATCACTGAGGTTTTTTACTCCAGAGTATCCTAGTTTATTCATACTCAGGTCCAGCTCTCTCAAGTGCGATGGGTTTGATTTCAGAGCTGAAGTCACAGCAGAACAACCCTCATCTTTCATATAACAGTCACTTAAGCTACATTGACAGAAAGAGAACAAAAAATACAAAAGAAAACAAATTAACTAATACATTTTTTAAGCTCACAATATATGTATTTTTTCATAAGTAAATAAAACAGAGTAAGAGAGAACATCATGTTTATTTGACCAAATGACAAAAATACAAAGGTGGAAAATGTTTGTGTGTGTATGTACGAGCAATATCACATGAGTAGACTTTGGCTGTATATCGGCACAGTTGTGATTCACCATAGTCACAAGGCCACAGGTAATCACAGAGTGCCAATACACAGCCATATCTCAAGTTTACTTGTGATATTAAGTTCACCGGCACGAGTGTGTAAATACATAAAATTACAACAGAGTGTCTTTAAAAGCCCTTTTTTGTGCGAACTACTTCCTTCAGCCACTGATTCAAATCAAAGTTTGACGGTTGGTCAGCTGAGCATTAGCCTCCGTTACTAATTCCAAAACATAATTTTAGAACTAGTAACAAACTAATGTTGAGTTGCTTCATTGAAAGTCTATTGTATTAAAACCTCACCAGTGATTAACGGACCCACATCAGATAGAGCATTCATTATTCATATATACAATTATATGGCATAGTTTGAATGTCTACTGAAGAAAGCGTTAATATCATTTCATCTGTAAAGGGTGATTTTGCTGCTCAGTGCATTTATTATTATCATTTATTATTATTATTGAGTAATAATATTTAATAAACAACAACAACAAAACCAGCCATCCAAAAGTTGCTAGGCAATTCAGTCAAGAGTAAAGGCAGCGTTCTGATATACAGCATTGAATTTACATAAACATGCGATTTTGCCAAAACTATCTTCTTCTCTGGAACAAATAATAGATTAATGAGACCAAAAACTACCGTTAAATTTACCAATAATAAATTATATGGTAAATTCTAGAAGATCTGACTGTGGTGAGACCGCTCTTGAGCGAACTGATGAGTGCAGAAGGCCTGCTGACCATCTGGAGCTCACATGTCCAAAAATGATGATGCAAATTTTAAAGTAGATGTTATCTTTATTAACAAACTGCATGTTTGAAACTATAAGCAAGTGCATTCTCGCCTAAAAACCTCTTAAAACTACTTCACGTAACACAAAAAGAGTAATATTTATAAAATGATACAGCATTTGGAGAGAGAGAGAGAGAGAGAGAGAGAGAGAGAAAAAAAAGACCTGCTAGAACAAGCAGAGTGATCCAAAATTGTGAAAGGGCATTCCTGTAGCAATACCAGTACATTATCTCACATTTCTCAAACAATCAGATTTGAAAACCCAAACGAACTTTAGTATAAATAAATATATAAAATGGGAACTCTGACTCATCATGAGATATTGAGTATACTGTGTATTGGTTTAAACTGTTGAAGTGATTTTCAGCATTTTGATTCTTGTATGTGAATGTTACTGACCTTAATCTCTCCAGTTTAAAGTGTGAATCCTTCATTACATCACATAAGTGATTCCCTCCTGTGTCTTCTATTTGATTGCCACTGAGGTTCAGCTCTCTCAGGTGTGATGGGTTTGATTTCAGAGCTGAAGTCAGGGTGAGACACTGGTTCTCTGTAATACTGCATCTGCTCAGACTGAAGACAAAAAGAGAATGTAAAATCATTAAAATGTGATGACTACCTTTTTAAAGAGGCGTTTAGTTCTCAATAGACTATCATTAATATGACGCTATTGTAACCTGAACCTGAAACTCGCTAAAGCTTTTATCATGGTATTGAATGAAGTTTTTCTTTAAACAGGTTTAATAACTTATTAAACTGAACATTTAAATAAAATAAAACAATATAAAAAAATGCATTAAGTAAATAAATGTTTTAAACAGATTAAAAGTGCTAAAGAACAATAAAGTACAATATGTAAAAACAGAACATTTTCAATAAATTAAGGTGCATTTTAGTTTAAATTAAAATGTAAGAATTAAGCCTGTTAAAATTAGCATTACGTTTACAATTCATTTTTTTCTGTTTAAAGCTTAACAGTATACAGTATTATCATTTACGTGTTTTCAAACCATTCACTGTTTTGTTCTCCATGACTCTTAACGGAGTGTAAATAACCATAAATTCCTCTCACAAGTTTTGCCATGTGGAAATAGTCACATGCATTCACACTAAATTGACTAAACCCTTTTTCACATCCATTTATAGCACTGTATATACTTAATGAATGCTGTTTGTGATACAATAATGTATGCATTGAGATACATACGTTCCATATTAAGATATATACTGTACATATGAATGCATGGGTCAATGCTTAGGCCATAGGTTTCATTGTTCTAAGTGTTGTGGTCCATCATGTGCTAAGTTCTATTTCCTTTCGCTCCAGACCGCCAGAGGCAGTGCTAAAGCACTAGTGGAATACTCCTCGCGCTCGCGCTTGACCGAGAACCGAATAATAAAGTTGTCACCTCGTGACCAGTGACGTGCCTTGAACTATAATAACCCCTTAGCACGTCACCTCGATCTCTTTCTCATTCTCGCTTGTTGAATCGAACGTGACGATAATTTGTGCAGCTTGCTGCTGAAGAGATCTTCAGGATATATCGCGAGCTGTTTCGTCTTGATTACATCACTTCAATATACAATTGTTGGACTTACACGCATCTCGCGGCGCACAGCGATCGTGAGAGACGGATTACATCACGCAAGAGGCTTCAATCTGCTGGTTGCCGGCAAGTTTGAATGCCTCTGTGACGATATACACTCGGAAGCCCTGGCTGCCTTGGCTGAGAGCGTATACGCACCTGATCGCGACGTTAATCACTAACGTGTACCGTATTTATCGACTTTAGGGTGAGTATTGATTTAACATGGATACACTTCAATGTTCTACGTGCCCAAATGTAATGGATATTATGGATGGACATCGCCAATGTCCTGTTTGTCTCGGTATGGATCATCTTAGAGAGGCACTGACTGACCCGTGCCCGGAATGCTCCATTATGCCGCTCGCCGTGCGTCACGCTCGTCTGGCGGGTCTAGAATCGGCATCGGATAATTTGTTTCTTTTATCCAATATCACCACCGCTGATCGTAAGCGTAAGCAAACATCTCAAATTGAAAAGAAGGCTAAGAAAACCAGATCTTCTGATTTAGCACGCAAAGTTGATCAGCTGTCTTCTGCAGTTGAGTTGTTATTGCCGCTTCTGGCTAAAACTCAGCCTAAAACGGACGCACGAGAGGAGGTTCAGACTGAGTTATGTATGACATCGCCACCAACAATGCATACAGGACAGGATTTGGAAGTGATGTCCGTGGCTGCCACTGACTCACTTTTTGAAAACATTCCAGATGTTACTGCAGGTGCTGAGGCGAATCTGCCTGCAGATCCATTGCAGCATTCTGACAGTGAGACCATATCTGAGAAGTCAGGTGGGTCATCTTCAGTTGTTGCATCCCTGGAAGGAACATTAAAAGCTATGCTTGCCCGCATCAATCTAGACCCCCCTCAACCAGCAGTGGGTTCAGATAATATGTTTCTGCGTCGTGCACAGAGAACGTCATTTACGATGCCTCAGTGCAATGATTTTACAACTGTATTGGTGTCTGCATTACAAAATTCAACGAAGGCTACACGTCCCGATCAGTTAGCCCGCATACTGGCTGTAATGCAAGACCCAGAGACAGTAGGGCTTAGTAGCATGCCACCTATAGAATCTAGTGTGGCAGCGCTTATTGTATCTCCTGATGAGGCGCTTCGTGAGAATGTCCGTTGCCCCAATGTAGAGTGTAGGCGCACTGATGAATTACTGTCTCGTGCATACAATGCCACAGCGAGCCTTGGCCGTGTTTCTAATTCTTTGGCACACATGCTTGTGGCTCTACACACCTCTCTGAGAGAAACTTCATCTGACCCATTGGTGACAGACTTAACTGAGCTCACATTGCAGACTATGGGTGTTATTGCCAATCACTGTGGAACAGCCTTGGGTACTCTTGTACAAGCTCGACGACAAGTTTGGTTGGCCCAGTCCTCATTGCCAGAGGTGTGTAGGAACAATTTACGGAGATTACCATTGGTACCTGGTCGTATTTTTGGACCAGCTGCACAGGAAGCCTTGGACCGGCGTGTGTCAGTGTCTGAAACTCGCTCCCGTCATGTGGGGACCGCCTCAGGCCCCAGGCCTCCTCTAGCTGCCTCTGGTGCCCGTTTTCACAGTGCTGGTGTAAGACAGAGTTATAGATCTTCTCAACATTTCCATCATCGGAACTCTCAGACTACTCCACCACCTCCTCCACCTCCCAGACGTGGTGGGTTTCAACCACGTGGACGTCAGTCTCACGTTCGACCCCCAGGTCCCCAACGTCGTCCCCCCACCTCTACAGAAAAGCATTTGCGTGAGCGTTGACGCACACAGGTCGACAGCGGGCTGTTTCACGGAAAGTCAATTGAATCATTGGAGATCAATAACAGCAAATCAGTGGCTCTTGGCTACCCTTTCAAGAGGGTACCGTATACAGTTTCGCTGTCGACCCCCTGTTCATACCGGCGTGAGACCGACAATAGTTCACGATCCACGTCAGGCACAGGCACTTGCACACGAAGTTCAGGTGTTGTTGCGCAAAGGTGCCATAGAACAAGTCAATCCCCAAGTTCATCCCGGGGGATTTTTTTCCATTTACTTTCTGGTCACAAAGAAAGACGGCGGGTTTCGCCCTATCTTGGATTTAAGAAACTTAAATCGTTTTCTCAAGTTTCTACCATTCAGAATGTTACGCACAACAGATGTGCTACAGGCCATCATGCCACAAGATTGGTTCGTGACAATAGACTTAAAGGACGCCTATTTTCATATTCCGATTGCACCAGAGCACAGGCGGTTCCTTCGATTTGCCATAGGGGGTCAAATATTTCAGTTCAGGGTTCTTCCGTTTGGCCTGGCTTTGGCACCAAGAGTTTTTTCGAAGTTTGTCCAGGCAGCATTGGAGCCACTCCAGAGGACTGGCATGAGGGTGTTACCGTACCTGGACGACTGGCTTGTTTGTGCGGCATCACCCCAGCAAGTAATGGATCAAGCTCGTCACCTGCTGGAACACATCACAGCTTTGGGGATCACTGTGAACTGGGACAAATGCAAGCTTGTTCCGACGCAGTCAACCAGTTACATAGGCCTTGCCCTAAACTCTGTCACAATGTTGGCTTGCCCGACTTCAGAGAGAATAGGGTCAATTCTAAGAGCTATAAGAAGGCTTCGGGTGGGTCACACTCAGCGCTATGTGACTCTCTTAAGACTCTTGGGGAAGCTCACAGCAGCAACAACAGTAGTGCCACTCGGGTTGTTGTGGCTCAGGCCATTCCAGTGCTGGCTCATCCAAAAACGCTTGTGTCCGATACGAGACAAACACACAAAGATCAGAGTCACACGTCGCTGCATGCAAGCCCTAACACCTTGGTCACAGCAGCAGTTTCTCCTCAAAGGGGTTCCATTGGGACCTCCACCTGCACGCTGGGAAGTTGTAAGGACAGATGCCAGTCTTCTCGGCTGGGGAGGTGTCTGGCGCAAGAGGGGAGTGAACGGCACCTGGACAGGGGCTCTGCGCACAGCGCACATAAATGTTTTGGAACTGACAGCGGTATTCCTTACCCTTTTGCATTTTCAGACTGTTCTCAGGGGAAAGCATGTCTTGGTCCGCACGGACAACAGAGTGGCCGTTTTTTATATCAATCATCAGGGAGGAACGAGGTCACGGAGTGTGCTTCGTGTAGCTCACAATCTACTTGTTTGGGCGCAGATCAATCTGCTTTCCATCCGGGCAGCATATCTACCAGGACGACTCAATCATGCTGCAGATGCTCTCTCTCGTGGCAGGGTGTCACAGGGAGATTGGAGTCTACATTCAGACGTTGTGCAGATGATATGGAGAACATATGGGACCGCTGCGGTGGATGTGTTTGCAGACAGTCGCACGTCCCACTGTCCCCGTTGGTTTTCCCTGAGGGACGAACCAGGCTCTCTGGGCCTGGATGCATTGGCCCACGACTGGCCGGACGTGATTCTATATGCTTTTCCCCCATTACCACTGATTTGGAAGACTCTGTGTCGGGTGCGCGAATGCAGGCACCATCTGCTGTTAGTGGCTCCTCATTGGCCTGCGAGGCCGTGGTTTCAGACCCTTCTTTCAGTGTTAATAGGGCCTCCTTGTCGTCTGCCGAACAGACCGGATCTATTGAGTCAGTTGGAAGGGAGAGTTTGGCACCCACATCCGGATCGGCTGAAACTGTGGGTGTGGCCTCTGGGCCCACCAGGCCTTTCTTGGAGTGTTCACAGAGGGCCAGGGACACTGTTTTGAATGCGCGTGCTGCGTCTACACGCAAGCTGTATTCATGTAAATGGAAGGTATTCGGTGATTGGTGTTCTAACCGTAATATTGATCCATTACAGTGTTCAGTGGGATGCATTTTGGATTTCTTGCAACATCTTTTGGAGCTTGGACGTTCTGCATCTACACTTAAGGTGTATGTGGCGGCCTTATCAGCTCATCGCTCTGAGTACGGTGCTTCTTCACTTGGATCTGATCAGCTGATTGTTGCTTTCTTGAAAGGAGCTAACCGTCTTTGTCCTCCACGGGCAGTCCGGAGTCCGACATGGGATTTAAGTATGGTGCTTGGTTCCTTGTGCCAGCCCCCATTTGAGCCGATTTTGGAATCTGATATTAAGTGGCTGTCATTCAAGACTGCATTTCTTTTGGCAATTACAACTGCAAAGCGTGTAAGTGAACTCCATGCATTGTCTGTGAGTGTTCACTGTTTGCGCTGGAATGCTGAATTTAGTAGTGTCTCATTGTGGCCTAATCCGGCGTTTTTGCCCAAGGTTTTGTCTCCACATTTTAGGAACACACCTATCATGTTGGCTGCACTACCATCAGATCAAGATGACGTACGGTTGGAACTATGTCCCGTTAGGTCCTTGAGGGCTTATATTGATAGGACAGCAGCCTGGCGTAAGACAGACCAATTGTTTGTTTGCTTAAGTGATATGCGCAAAGGCGCTGCACTGTCTAAACAGAGACTGGCACACTGGGTGACTCAGGTTATTTTTCATGCGTACGAGTCTGCAGGAAAGTCTGCTCCCTCATCTATTCATTGTCACTCTACACGTGCCTTGGCAACATCTTGGGCAGCGTTTAAAGGGGTGTCGCTCTCTGAAATTTGTGCGGCAGCAACCTGGGCTTCATCATGTACATTTTCACGTTTTTACAGATTGAATGTGACTCCCTTGCCGGCAGTGTGTGCTGCAGTGCTTTCTGCCTGCCCAGATGCTTCGCAGGGGGATCCCTCGTGACTGCGTAGGTATTCGTCTTCCACTAGTGCTTTAGCACTGCCTCTGGCGGTCTGGAGCGAAAGGAAATAGAACGCTAGTTACGAATGTAACTGTGGTTCTATGACTAAGTGGAAGACCGCCAGAGTCTCTGGTCACTCGGTATTGCGAGAATGATCTAAGAGATCGAGGTGACGTGCTAAGGGGTTATTATAGTTCAAGGCACGTCACTGGTCACGAGGTGACAACTTTATTATTCGGTTCTCGGTCAAGCGCGAGCGCGAGGAGTATTCCACTAGTGCTTTAGCACTGCCTCTGGCGGTCTTCCACTTAGTCATAGAACCACAGTTACATTCGTAACTAGCGTTTTGTTGTGCCAAGTGACGCTGTGCTAAGAACAATGCAGCAAGCTAAGAGCTAAGCCACTAAGCTAAGTTGTTCTAAGGAGAAACAGAGAGGAAGTTCCTGCAGAAGCGAGTTTGGAGAGTTTGAAAACTTCCACAGAAACAACTGTCTTATAATTAAAGTCTTATAATTAAGGCTTTTCTTATACTATTTAACATATTTAAAACTTAATGTGGCCTTAAATTTGATATAACTAATTTGAGGAGTTTTTAATGACCTGCAGGAGCCCTCTACTTTACGATAGCCCGTTGGGCAGCCGGTGACACATTTTGATAGCCCGACTGGAAACCACAATAGCCCTGGGACGTCGTGCTAGCGATTTTGCGAGCCCTGCTCAGGATTAATTATCAAGGTACCATAAACCAGAACACCAGCATATCTAACAACACAATAGATTTTTTTAACCTGTATCTTGCAAAACAACTGTACTTATACCAAACTGTATTTTATATAATTTCATCACATCTCACCTTAGTATCTTTAGTTGACAGTTTGGATCCTGTACTAAAACACTAAGCTCCTTCACTCCTGATTGTCCAGAATAATTTCCAGTGAGATCCAGCTCTGTCAAGTGTGAAGGGTTTGATCTCAGAGCTAAAGCCAGAGCTTTATAACCAGCTTCAGTGATGCTGCAGTTTGCAAGTCTGCAATAGGGAAATAAAAATGTAACATTTAGCTCACTAATCTGATGGACCTTTCAATATTTACATTCTCAATAATCAATAATTACATTCTCATACATGAGAGAATATTAAAAAATGTATATAATCATATAATTTACCTCAGTATCTCCAATTTACACTTTATATCCTTTAGCCCAGTGCAGAGCTGCATCACCCCTGAATCCTGCAAACTATTATTATTCATGTTCAGTTCTTTTAAACTGTTAACTGATCCAAGAACTGTAGCCAGAGCTAGACAGCTTCTGTCTGTTAAGTCACAATCATTTAACCTATAGGGAAACAGATCACATTACAGAATAAATATATATATATATTTTGGATTTGAAATGACACAGACATCTCCCAGAAGATAATAAGACGATGTACAAGAGGCATCATTGTGGAAAAAAAAAAAACCTTATCTTTTATTTACATTTGAATAAAATGTGGCATGTCCAAAATTATTCATACCCTTCTCAATAATCAATATAAGCCTTTATTGGCTATTACAGCAATCAAACACTTCCTATAATTGCTGACCAGATTTTAGCTGTTCCAAATGAATCAGGGTAATTAGGATGCTTTAGAACAGCTTGAACTATTTGGAATGGTATAGAACTTTTCGCATAAATTTACCCATAGACTGTGACAGTTTGCAAAGGGTATGAATA
>NC_133367.1:15314257-15373410 GCF_049309525.1 Garra rufa | reverse complement strand
CACTCATCTGATTTCTTGAATTTCTGAAGCTCAAACTCCTCCAGCTCATCCTCTGATGTCAACAACACAAAGGCCAAAGCAGACCACTGGGCAGGTGAAAGGTTACCAGATAAGAGACTTTCTTTGTTAAGGTGGGTCTGAATCTCTTTCACCAGAGTGTGATCATTCAGTTCATTCAGACAGTAGAACAGATTGATGGATCTCTCTGGAGAAAGATTAACTTCAAACTTCTGCTTGATGTACTGAACTATTTCCTTTTTGCTCTGTTCATTTCCATCTTGCTGTGTCAACAGACCTCTTACGAGTTGCCGATTGGATGGGAGTGACAGACCAAGAAGGAAGCGAAGGAAAAGATCCAGGTGTCCATTGTCACTCTCAAGTGCCTTGTCCACTGCAATCTTGAGCAAATCAATCATGGTTTCATTTTTGTTTGACTGTTCTGCAGAGTCTTGAACAAATATACATTTCTTGTTGATGTCAAGAAACAGATGTGCATACAGGGCAGCAATAAACTCTTGAATGCTCAAGTGAACAAAGCAGTACATTGTACCAAGAAGGATTCCCGTTTCCTCCTTAAAGATCTGGGTACACATGCCTGAATACACTGATGCCTTATAAACGTCAATACCACAGGCTTCCAGATCTGTGTCATAGAAGATCACATTGTTTTTTTCCAGCTGTTGAAATGCTAGTTTCCCCAGTGAAAGAATGGCATCTTTATCCCAGAAAACATTTGAAGTGTATTCTCCATCATACTTTCGTCTGCTCTGCAGGATTTGAAAACGGAGAAAGTGTGTGTACATTTGTGTCAGAGTCTTGGGAGTGTCTTCAGCATTTGATTCCTGCAGTGATTTGGAGGTGTCATCAGCCTGATCATTTCTTTTCTCCTTTAAAATATTCTGGAGAACAGTGGCTGAAATCCAACAGAAGACTGGGATGTGGCACATGATAAAGAGACTCTTTGATTGTTTAACATGATCAATGATTTCTTTGGCCTGATTTTCATCTGTGAATCTTTTTTTGAAGTACTCTTCCTTTTGTGCATCATTGAATCCTCGTATCTCTGTCACCCGATCGATGCAGTCCGGAGGAATCTTACTGGCAGCTGCTGGTCTGGTGGTGATCCAGATGAGAGCAGAAGGAAGCAGATTTCCCTTGATGAGGTTTGTTATGAGAACATCTAGAGATGCTGGTGACGATACATCAGACAATGTTTCATTACACTCAAAGTTTAGAGGAAGACGACATTCATCCAATCCATCAAGGATGAACAGGACTTTGAACTGATTCCTTCTTGTAAGGTTCAGTCCTTTTGTCTCTGGGAAAAACTTATTTAGAAGACGGATCAAGCTTTCTGTTTCTTTCTCCTTCAAGTTCATCTCCCTGCATGGAAGAGGAAATATAAAGTTGATATCTTGATTTTCTTTTCCTTCAGCCCAATCCAGAACAAACTTTTGCACAGAGACTGATTTTCCGATGCCAGCAACTCCTTTTGTCAGTACAGTTCTGATCACCTTGTCTTGCTCTGATGCTTCAAACAGCTTTTTGCATTCAACCTGTATCTCCTGTGATTCATGACGTCTGGAAGCAACTTCAATCTGTCTTACCTCATGTTCAGTATTAACCTGTTCACTACCACCCTGAGTGATATAGAGATCTGTGTAGATGTTTTTCAGAAGTGTAGAATCCCCTTGCTTTACAATTCCTTCAAATGCACATTGATAGTTTTTTTTCAGGTTAGATTTTAGCTGATAAATAAAGAGCAGCTCATCTAAACAAAGGAAATAATATAGATAGATTAGTCATGATTTATACGTGACAATTTAACAGATGGTCATGGGTCTCTTACCTTCTAGAGTATTAGCAGCTTCATCTTGCTTCATGTCTCTCAGGAAGTAGAGTGTGAGATCAAGAGCTGCTTCTTTAATATTGCATCCATTTTCATTAAAATCATTCACAAAATATTGTACATTATCTTTTTGTAGTATTTTTTTAAACTTTGCCAATTCATTCTTCATATAAACGATTATTCTGCTCTCAAGATCCTACAAAGCAAGCAATAGAACACAATTTAAATAAATCCACATCCATATTTGGTCAAAACTATTTTTTCAGTAATAAAAAATAATCCCAATTAAAACACACTCAAACAACATTTTTTCTTACATTTTAATTATTTCACTTAAAATTTGTTGTTTAAAATAATGCAAAAGTTCAACAAGTGTTTTTGCAAGAACTGTTGTTTAGTAACAAATCTGTCTGTCTGTAAAAATGTACACAAGAATATGTTTTTTCCTACTTGGAAGATCCACAGGAGATTGTCTGTGAAATTTGTGTGGTTCCTGTGAGTTTGAAAATCTGAGACCAATGTCTCATATTGAAGCCTGTTAGCAAATAAGGTAACATACAGCATTTTTAGGAAAAACAATGCAAACATTTTTTTTAAGCAAAGAGAAAAAGCAAGCATTCAATGTTCAAGTACACACTATTAATGTATAGGATCTATTTAAATGCAAGTTAAAAACTAGTTTTCTAAATGTAATAATTTCTGTCCTATAAGCAAAGAACACTTGAGCTGGTGATAAAAGTAAACTCTGCATTGGCAATGGGTATTAAAATATGTTGTGCAGTAGTTATGTTAGCACATCAAAATTAAATGGGTATTACAAAATAAACAATGACATATCAAATCATTTCAAACGCATGTTAATTTAATTTTTTTTTTTTTGCTGATGGTCTTAGCCTACACCCTTTAGGTTTTTATAATACTGCTATTAGTAAATTTAAGCGATAATTGAATTATAATGCTTAGCGATAAATGTTTGCTGTAATATGTATATGTTTGACCAGTAACATAACACATATGAATTACCTTTTGCTAGATGATGCTTTCTTCTCACTGAAGTTGGGTGTGATGTCATCCTTTGACTTGTCACTCTTCACAGACACAGAGCTGAATATATGTGAGCCTGATCCAACACTAATGACACAAAGAACAGAGTAATAAAAAAGGAAAACATATTACTGTTTCATCTATCTAGTTTTATTTGATAATTAGGGGCCAAGCACCGAAGTTTGAGTCTATAACAGCCCATAGAACCGCGTGGGCAAAGTTGTGAAATTTGGCACATTTTAGAGGACAGTCTAAAATGTCACCATAGCAAATTTGAAGTCTTTTTCAAATTCTCTAGTTCCACCACTTGTCCAAAGATTCAATCATGTGAAAAATTTCTTTTTTTCTTCCAAATCCTTGGCTCATGGCGAGTTGAATGCGGTCCAAAATTAAAAAATCGTAAGGTTAGTTTAAAAAAAAATAAAAAAATAAATAAAAAAAAATTACAAATGCATTGACCTATCATTACAAAACTCAAAATGCATCTTTGGCACCTTGCCCTGACAGTGCTCAAAATGATTGGAGGCAGCGCCACCTTATGATCAAAAGTTATAATGAAATTTTGAAAAATGCTTTTGTTTGACCCTTTCACTGGTGGGTTTAAAATATTCTAGTTGACCCCCAGAGAACGTTTCCCCTTATTGTTTTCATGACGATGAGTCATGCTTGTCACATGACACAACGCAGACAAAATAACATCCTTTTTTTATTCAAAATATTCACACACTTGCTTAGCATGTCATGAACTATATGATATTCCAATTCACAAATATGTGTGAATTAGTGTGTTTCATCATTTAAAACCCTATACAAATGATCTAGATCATGATCTATAACTTGAGATGGGTGCTGCCGTTCAGAGAGTCCTGTCAGCCGGATTTACAGCACTTAAATTAATCAGTTTCTCCAGAAATACATGCAAGTAAGTGGCTGGTGAACTAGCTGAGAAATAGAGTTAACTTTTATAGTTACTTACACTATGTGTATGTGATATGAATACAACACATCGGCAAATTATATTTGAATGGATTGCTATTTGCTCCTTCCATAGACATCTGGGTGTGTCTAACAAACTCTAAATGTCTTGTTTTACTAGTACTTACTGTATGTGTATTTAAATGTCTGAAACCAAAAATAAATGTGGTTAAAAACACTGCATAGTTGTGATTACAAGCGCAGAGCTCGTCTGTCTCTGGCTCAGTGCCAGCCAACGCAGTTTTAATTTGTCAGTTGCGTGACGTCTTCTTTGGGCGGTTCTTGATCACGTAGGGGCGGGACAGGGATTTATTAAAATGATCAAAACACTTTAAAATTGGGTTCCAACAGGTTCTTTAGCGTCTTCCTCTTTTGCCCTTGGCCGGGGCACCCGCCAAGAATGCCCATTATCGCCATTGCTCTTTACTTTATCAGTGGAACCACTGGCACAAGCAGTACGTCAAACTTTAACTATACAACCCATTACCTGTGTAAATACCTTACATAAAATTTCTCTCTATGCTGACGACATTTTGCTCTATGTTTCTAATATTTCAGTGTCTAAACCTCTTCGACATATTTGGCGATCTCTCAGGTTATAAAATAAATTGGAGTAAATCTGCCTTTATGCCTCTGAATGAGGCAGCTAGACAAGAATCTAGTAGTTTACCTCCCTTGATTCCCACAGTCAAACAGTTCACATATTTGGGTATTACTATATTTTCCTCAATACCTCTCATTTCCAATTGTAATTATAAAACTCTCCTGAATAAGATCAAGGAGGACTTAGACACGTGGTCCCCCTTATGTCTAGCTCTTCACGGAAGAATATCTACAATCAAAATGAATGTGCTTCCCAGGGTTAATTTTTTATTCTCCATGTTACCTCTTCCACCGCCTGAAGGGTATTTCAAGGAGCTTAATACGGCTACTTCTGGATTTATATGGAGGAAGAAAAAACCCAGAATCCGACTTAAGACGATGCAGCGTAAGAAATTAGATGGAGGTCTGTCATTTCCTAATTTTGAAGTATATAATCTAGCTTTTCAGATAAGGGGAATTAAATCCTGGGCTAACTCAGATTCTTTAGTTCCATGGCGAGTTCTGGAGGCGAATATTATCCATCCTGTCCGCTTACAAGATATCCTCTTTTCAGGTATTTCAAAATTCCTAAAGAAAACTTATGGACCAATTATTGAACATTCACTGGGTGCATGGAAAAAGGTGGAGAAAATTACAGGGGGCCCTTTTTTATATACCAAGACAACTCCAATATGGCATAATAATCGTTTATGCACGGGTAACAAACCTTTTGTTTTTAAAGCTTGGTCTGATGCTGGGGTTCATATATTGAATGACATCTACTGTGATAATGGTCTCAAATCATTTCAGGAACTAAGTGCATAGTTCTCTTTACCTGGATCTTCTTTCTTTCTATATTTGAGACTAAGGTCAGCTTTAAAGGCTTACGGTGTTCCCTGGGCTACCGATGTGCTACCGCATCCTCTGTGGGAGTGGTTGGATATTAATACTCCCTCTAGTGCTTTAGTTTCCAAGATTTATAATACAATTCTTTTACTGCAGTATACTTATATTCCAGCAATTCGCTCTTGGGAAAGGGATGGTTTTGCTCAACCTGATTGGGATGTGGTATGGGCCAGATGTTTTACTGCTTCTAAAAATCTTGCACATCAGCTGATACATTATAAATGTATCAATAGGTTAGAAGGGTAGATCTGACACATTCTGTCATTTATGTAATAGAACTTCAATAGGCTCTTACCTGCACATGTTCTGGGAATGCCCAGTGGTGGTTCATTTTTGGAAATTTGTATGTTCTGTTCTTTCGGATATTCTGTATTCAAATATACCTCGAGATCCCCTACTTTTTCTATTGTTAGATGATTCCACTCTCCAGTTGAATGCTCATCAAAATGGATTTTATCAGCTGCAAGTACTGCCGCTATTTTGAAGCTATGGATCGAACCTTCCACTCCCACAACTTCCATCTGACTATCATACTTCAGAGACATTGCCATGCTGAAAGGTACCACTGCCAGGCTTAATGGCACAAAAGACAACACTATTCAGAGTTGGACAAACATTGCTGTGATGTTGCTAGATAGGTTAAAAAGTTTACATCCTTATGCTTATCTGACTATTATTTCTCATATTTTTCTCCCTCTTCTTTATTGTACAAGTGGACAGCTTCATGGCATCTGTTTGTACATAGTTTTTTGTTTTGAACCATGATGTATCCGAAGTGAAACAAAAAATCTGAATAAAAATGTTGATCACAAAAAAATAAATCAATCAAAAACTAAACTATTTTTACTGATGGCCTTAGCCTACTCCCTTTAGGGTTTTATAACACTGCTATTAATAAATTTAAGTGATAATTGAATTATAATGCTTAGTGATAAATGTTTGCTGTAATATGTCTATGTTTGACCAATAATATAAAACACATGAATTACCTTTTGCTAGATGATGCTTTTTTCTCACTGAAGTTCGGTGTGTTGTCATCCTTTGACTGGTCACTCTTCACAGACACAGAGCTGGACACATGCGAGCCTGATTCTACACTAATGACACAAAGAACAGAGGAAAAAAATAATATAAAACCGAACTAAAGTGTTACAGCAATCTGTCACAATGCAATAAAGAGAGTATTTATTGTTTTAAAAAAATTTGAAAGCTGAGACTTTGTTTCATACCAAAGGTAACCTGCTCTGTCAGGTCTGTTGCAAGGTTATTTTCATAAATGAAAACTAAAACTAAGACGAAAACGATTGATCAAAAAACATTTTTGTAAAATAAAATAAAATAAAAATGTCAAAATAAATTAAAAACTAAAACTAAACTAAACTAAACTAACAACAGTTATTGAAAAACTTGAACAAATGGTTGTCATTTAAAAATGAAATGGCGTAGGTGTTTGAATCTCGATCTTTTAACGATGTCTATCAAACCTTTGAAAAAGTTTTCGGCATAACACAGGAACATTCAAATCTGTAATTGCACTGCCGCTGACACAGAAAGAGCAGTCAGCATGTTTAGGTGAGAAACAGCTTCACAAACAGTCTTTTCAAATACCCAGTCATTCATATTATTACAGCAATACTGGGATTAAAGGGCATTGGTGTAATGTTAGTGTCTTCTCTGCCATGTATTTTTCACTATGAGAACAAGATTTGTAGGCTCCTTTGGACTACAGCGTTTGTATTCCAGATGCTATGATGTCATCAAACCTGGAACTAATCAAGTTTTGTTTTGCCAGGCTGATGAGAAAGCTATTGTAATAATGTAAATTATGACTTCCGGTTCGAGGGGCAATGGAGTAAGTTCTCCTGTAGTGCTTAACTATATTTCAATCTTGTCATCGATTTTATTTTCACCACCCAGGTGGTTGTTTATATTATTTTCTTCCAAAACAAGTGAATTTCGCGCAGAAATATGAAGAATAGGTCCGGTAAAACCACTAATGCGTCGTTGTCTCATTAGCAGCCTGCTGCTCTTGCCGCGCCCTCGACTCCTTGGCCTGCTGACCACCCAGAAAAGCAAACAGAGACGTCAGCTCGTAAAACTGAACTTTTAACATCCATACGCAACCATATTGCTCAGAGTTTCAAACTGTACTGGGTGATGATTTATCAAATATTAAAAGTGAGCTATAAACTGTAAAATCGGAGTTTACCAACACTATGGATTATACAATCAAGAATATGGAACAATCATTATCGTCCTGCTCTGACGATGTCACCGTAATTCAAGAAAAAGTGGACTTTCTCTCTACTGAGGGGAAGTGGCTGGAATATAAATGTGACGATCTTGAAGCAAGGTCGCGTAGAAACAATATAAGAATCGTGGGAGTGCCTGAGAAAACACCTGCCACCACTTCAGTAGTTTCCAAGCTACTCTGGGATGCATTACACCTTGATAAAGATATCATTGTGGATCGATCTCACCGTACATTACAGCCTAAACCTAAAACCCACGATTGACCACGCGCCATCGTTGCCATGCTGCACTACCACTCAGACTGTGTTGACATTCTGCGTCAAGCGAGGGAGTCGAGACATTTTAAAGTAGGGGACATGTCTGTATCTTTCTTCCCTGACCTCACCTCTAAGGTTGCTCGTGACCTCTAAGGTGCGGATCGTTCAAATCCTCGTGCAATGACTCCTTCCATGTCCAAAGCAGTGTCAGATTTTATGGCCTGCAATGGTTATGTGGATCCATGGAGATTTTATAATACTCAAGCCAAAGTTTTTCCCTTTTTTTTCCCCAGTTCACCAGTCATACTCTCATAATGATTATTTTTTATTGATAGTAGTTTTATCTCTAAAGTAACTCATGCTCCCCTCAGTGTTGACATTCATTCAACTGTCTGCTTGACTTCATTATTTACCACCATGGAGATTTAACTCTCTTTTATTGTCTGACAATAACTTTATTAAGTTTATTTCTTCTTCAATTGATAGTTTTAATCTTCCTGATTATCTGAATTCCTCCGCATATCCAATAGCTCAAAAAAACTTGATGATGCAACAGAAACTATAGACTCTCTTTTTTTATAGCACTTTAGATACAGCCCAACACAGTGGTATAATGAGCACACTCGTGCACTGAAGAGAGCAGCATGGAAAATGGAACACAGCTGGAAGAAAACAAAACTACAGGTTTTCCGTACAGCCTGGCGTGAATGTAACATATCCTATAGAAAAGCATTAAAAACTGCCAGATCTAATTATTTTTAGTCTTTCTTGGAATAAAACAAACATAACCATAGGTATTTATTCAATACAGTGGCTAAATTAACAAAGAATAAAGCACCAACAGGCGTTGAATTTTCCCAGCAGCACAGCAGTAATGACTTTATGAACTACTTTACTACCAAGATAGATACTATTAGAGATAAAATTGTAACTATGCAGCCATCTGCTACAGTATCGCATCAGATACGCTACAAATCTTCTGAGGAACAATTCCATGCATTTTCTACTATAGTAGAGGAAGAGTTGTATAAACTTGTATGTTAGACCCGATTCCATCTAAGCTACTAAAAGAGGTGCTTCCAGAAGTCATAGATCCTCTTCTGAATATTATTCATTCGTCACTATCGTTAGGATATGTCCCCAAAACCTTCAAACTGGCTGTTATTAAGCCTCTCATTATAAAAACACAACTTGCTCCCAAATGAATTAAACAATTACAGACCAATCTCAAATCTCCCTTTCTGTCAAAGATACTAGAAAAGGTGGTATCCTCACAATTTGTGTTCCTTCTTAGAGAAAAATGGTATATGTGAGGATTTCCAGCCAGGTTTTAGACCGTATCATAGTACTGAGACTGCTCTTATTAGAGTTACAAATGACCTTCTCCTGTAATCCGATCGTGGTTGCATCTCTCTATTAGTGCTACTGGATCTTAGTGCTGCGTTTGATACTATTGACCATACTATTCTTTTAAATACACTTGAAAATTATGTTGCCATTATTGGTAGTACACTGGCATGGTTCGAATCATACTTGTCTGATCGGCATCAATTCGTGACAGTGAACGACGAGGTATCATATCAATCACAAGTGCACTTTGGAGTACCTCAAGGCTCAGTACTAGGGCCCTTACTTACTTGCTAAGGGCCCTTACCTTACTTACTCCCCTGCCATACTTACCTGGCAGGGGAGACACCATGATCAAGAAGGTGGTTCACCCAGGGCGAGGCTCGTCCATTGCACTCCGGCCGTGCTGACCCCTGCGAATTCCCCAAATGTGGGAATCTCGACTGCATAATTTGGGGTAGCCGTGGCCTAATGGTTAGAGAGTCGGACCTGTAACCCAAAGGTTGCAGGTTCGAGTCCCAGGTCCGGCAGGGATTGTAGGTGGAGATTGTGAATGTACAGCACTCTCTCCACCCTCAATACCCTCCACGACTGAGGTGAGTCCCTTGAGCAAGGCACCGTTCCCCCAACTGCTCCCCGGGCGCCGCAGCAATGGCTGCCCACTGCTCCGGGTGTGTGTTCACGGTGTGTGTGTGTTCACTACTGTGTGTGTGCACTTGGATGGGTTAAATGCAGAGCACAAATTCCTAGTATGGGTCACCATACTTGGCCTCACTTCACCTCCTTTCCTTTCCTTCCTACTTTTTACGCTTTATATGTTACCCCTGGGAGATATCATCAGGAAACATGGTGTTAGCTTTCACTGTTATGTTATGTTATGTTATGTTATGTTATGTTATGCTGATGATACGCAGCTCTATCTTTCTTTGCGGCTTGGCGAAACATACCAATTTGAAAAACTAACAGAATGCATAGTTGATATAAAAAAAATTGGATGGCGAGTAATTTCTTACTGCTAAATTCTGAAAGAACAGGTGTTAACCTAGGTGTCCTATTCGATAGCCATCTTTCAATCGAAAGTCTCATTTCTAGCATTTGCAAAATCCCATGTTTTCATCTAAAAATATTTCTAAATTACAACCTATGCTCTCGATGTCAAATGCAGAAACGTTAATCCATGTGTTCATGACATCAAGGTCCAAAATGCAGCAGCTAGAGTTCTTACTAGAACCAGAAAGTATGAACATATTAGCCTGGTTCTGTCAACACTGCACTGGCTCCCTATTAAATATTGTATAGATTTTAAAATCTTACACTAATATTCATATCTTTCCTTCTTATTCCAAGGTCACCGTAGCCACCAGATCATGTATCCAGATCAGACGGTCACTGCAGTCCCTTGGATCTAATCTGTTCCCATCAGCACCCAGAGATAACCTCTACAGCCCTGAAAGTGAGCAGAGTCCATTTAACTAGATGAGCTCCAGAGACAGATCATCAGTGAAGATCTTATCACCTAGACGGCCATCGACGCAAGACCGCAAAAACCAGATGAGTCCTCTCCGATCTGACTTTGTGGCAACATGGAACTTTTGCCTCTACATTAATATTAGTCTGTTTGTTTCTTATTCCGAGGTCACCATAGCCACCAGTTCCAGTCTGTATCCAGATCAGACGGTCACTGCACTCCCCCAGATCCAGTCCATACCAATAGCAGATGGTGGATCAACCCCTACATCCGAATGTCAGCGGATATCGTGTCAACTAGATGAGCCCCAGAGACAGATCATAAGGAAAGAACTCCTACCCTTAACGACCACTGGCACAAGGCCATGGGAACCAGATGAGTCCAATGGAACTTTTGCATTATTATTGACACTTTACGGTTTCAGAACAGGGAGACCTCATATTCACTGTTGTGGGGAGCACTCAAAGCCTTTTTACGGGGTCAAATTATTTCATATTCTGCACAGTTAAACAAGCTTCGTTCTGCTAAACTGAGACAATGACCCAAGCTTCCATACTAATATTTTTAAAGATAAAGATCCCACCTCTCCTAGTTCATACAGACCCCTTTCACTACAGAATGCTGATGTTAAGATATTCGCGAAAGTGTTGGCTATTCGATTTGAAAAGTTGTTTACATATTTAATATCTGAAGAGCAAATAGCTTTTATTAAAGGAAGACGGTTGTACTATAATGTTCGTACTCTCTTAAACATAATTCATTCCAAACATTCTTCTGTTGTTCCAGAGGTGGAAATTTCTCTTGATGCTGAAAAAAGCATTATATCAAGTCGAGTGGCCGTATCTTTTTGCTGTACTTAAAAAATTTGGGTTTGGGAATATTTTTATTTCATGGATCCGTGTTTTATATGCTCACCCCCTGGCTATCCCTTACAGAAAAACTACATGAATTTCACATGCTTTCCACATGTGATCACATGTGTCCACATGTTTTCCACATGTGGTCCACATGTGTCCACAAATTTTCCACATGTGGTCACATGTGTCCACAAATTTTCCACATGTGGTCACATGTGTCCACAAATTTTCCACATGTGGTCACATGTGTCCACAAATTTCCCACATGTGGTCACGTGTGTCCACAAATTTTCCACATGTGGTCACGTGTGTCCACAAATTTTCCACATGTGGTCACGTGTGTCCACAAATTTTCCACATGTGGTCACATGTGTCCACAAATTTTCCACATGTGGTCACGTGTGTCCACAAATTTTCCACATGTGGTCACGTGTGTCCACAAATTTTCCACATGTGGTCACGTGTGTCCACAAATTTTCCACATGTGGTCACGTGTGTCCACAAATTTTCCACATGTGGTCACGTGTGTCCACAAATTTTCCACATGTGGTCACGTGTGTCCACAAATTTTCCACATGTGCTCACATGTGTCCACAAATTTTCCACATGTGCAATGTAAATTTTTTCCACATGTAACAAATACATTTTTAGCTTCACACCCTGATATTATGTTGACTTTTAGTTTGTTTCCAACTTCCCATTTCCTGTTTCCGGTCCTGTAGTAGTCCCTTTGTTGCAAAGTTATTGTTATGACGATACACTTTGTTATTAGCTTGTACCTATAATTTATTGATCATCAGTTAGGTATATCATTATATATATGTGTGTGTGTGTGTGTGTGTGTGTGTGTGTGTGTGTGTACCTGGTATTCATCACGTTATGGGGACCAAATGTCCCCACAAGGATAGGAATACCAGTAGATTTTGACCTTGTGGGGACATTTCTCAGGTCCCCATGAGGAAACAGGCTTATAAATCATGCACAATGAGTTTTTCTGAGGAAGTAAAAGTATGCACAATCTCCTGTGAGGGCTAGGTTTAGGTGTAGGGTAGGTGTAGGGCGATAGAAAGTATGGTTTGTACAGTATGAAAACCATTACGCCTATGGAATGTCCCCATAAAACATGTAAACCCAACGTGTGTGTGTGTGTGTGTGTGTGTGTGTGTGTGTATGTGTGTGTATGTGTGTGTATGTGTGTGTGTGTGTGTGTGTGTGTGTGCGCATCACAATAATATAATAAATTCTTGTTGTTATTATTATTATAACTAATAATAAGCAACCATGACCTGCACACTTCATGGATTCAATGAAGATTCAGCAAAGGATAAATGGATTTCCAGCATTAAAAATCACTGGTTATTCCTGTACAGCTATGATAACCTGTTTCTACAACTTGGCAGTGCTTTCAATGTTATTAAGGGAAAGGATGAAGCTGATTGGTTGGTTCATGTCACATGACCCGCGGTTCATTATGAGCGCGCATAGTGCACGTCTACATTTGAAATAACGAACTTGTGCGGGTCGCGCAAAAGACATTATATGTGAACAGCCCCTTTAGCTGCTGCGATGCGGCGAGTAGACACGGTGTAGGGGTAATTTTTTTAGTCGAAATCATATTTATAACGCTTATTTATATTTTAAATTTCTGATGGGACAAGTCGGAGCTCTGCGCACGCACATCATTCAAACCATAACAGTCAACATCCACTGTACACTGAGGTAAAGGTAAGCAAAATTTGCTTGATTTCCTAGTTTTTACACATTTAATGTTGAATTTCAGTTTTTATAGCTGTAATGTGTTGTATTCTAGAACATGTAATACTTTTCTGCTTCATATGTTTGTAACATAGCTTTTCTACTTTTCTGCTTCATATGTTTGCGCACCCTTCGATGAAACAGGCAAAAACTAAGGTAAATCAATGTTTAACTTCAGTTCATACTAATGTTAGTTGTTATAGTTTAAGTTAATTGTTTAGTTGCTTAAAATAGCAACTTAAAGGAGAAGTTCACTTCCAGAACGAACATTTACAGATAATTTAACTCAGTAAGTAAAGTATTAACAACAGTGTTGTGAATAATCTGTTTCTGCTCTTATTTCGCCAACCAAAATAGTTTAAAAAAGACCAGTCAAAGCAGTTTTTTGTTCTCTGCACAGCACAGAGGTGTTTTGTTATTGAATTATATGAGCGATTTGAAAGAATGTCTTGTTTCGTTTTTGAATAAAGCAAAATTGTTAACCTTATAAATAGTCCACTTTGTGTTTGATTTAGCTATTTTTAGATTAAACACGTTATTTGTGTATATGTCTGAGTAGAATATTTAAAATCACGTTTGTTCTGGTAACATCACAGTCAACCTTGTACACTTTTTTTTTAATAGGAATTACACACCTGGCCATTCCACTGTCCATCCTGTGTGATTGGCTTTTTGAGAACCTTCAGGTGAGTCTCCTTGTGAGTACCACTCTATGTATGTAATCAAAATACAAAAGTGTTTTTGCTCATACTGTTGTTCATTTAGTGTATAAATGTTTGATTGCATCTGTTACTATATCTGTGTTTTTGTTCAGACCACTCACCCAAAATACAAAAATCAGTCAATTACACACACAATTAAAAATGTTTAAAAAAAATATATATATTTTTCACAAATTTTTCCCCCCATTTTGTGGTATCAAAAAGACTATGGAATAAACATAAATAATGATTGAATTTAAATTGTTGTGTAAACTTTAGCTTAGTTTAGCTGTCTTTTTAAAATTAATTGTCAAAACTATTGTAATTATAAAAATAAAAAAAATCATTGATAGTTTAAAAAAAACATCTTAAATTGATAAATACCATTTTGGACACTGGATTTTTTTGTGATTTGTATCTCTCTTTTTTTCCATTTTTTTATTTAGGACAAGTCTGATGAGTTTGAAGATGTTGCTGTGGCCCTCCTTACAGACAATGACACCAATCCAGTTCATTGCCAATCTCATGTCATCAAATATGACTCGAGTTGTTAGGTCTACTTAGCAGTGCCTTTTGGTGTACTTTCAGGTTTAATCAACTTCATGCCATGGGAAATGTGATTGAGTCACTTTTTTATTTAAGAACAAATTTGCCAGTTATTAAAGGAAAAGGTTTAAAAATTCTGTTATTAATTACTTACCCACATGTCGTTCCAAACCTGCAAGACCTTTGTTCATCATCAGAACACAAATTAAGATAATTTTAGAGAAATTCGAGAGTTTTCTGACCCTGCATAGACATCAATGCAAATGTTCCCAGGCCCAGGAAGCTAGTAAGGACATCAGACTGACGTGGAAGGGAAGACATTTTTGAATATGGTCGTCATTTTAGTTTTCTTTGAGCAAAAATACAGATGACTCACTGATGTCACATTAAATATTTTAATAATGTCCTTACTACATTTCTGGCCCTGGGAACATTTCAGTTGCATTGCTGTCTATGCAGGGTCAGAAAGCTCTCGAAGCATCCCAACAATATCTTAATTTATCTGATATGTTTGTGTTTTGATGATGAATGAAGGCCTTTCTTGTTTGGAACTACATGAGGGTAAGTATTTAATGGCATAATTTTCATTTTTGGATGAACCATCCCTTAAAGATTTATATAAATACTTTAGATTGTAGTTATTAATTTGAATTCTTCATAATATGGATAGTGTGTAAGGATTGCTAAATAAAACTTAATGGAATTTTTCTATACAACTGAATTGAACAAACATTATTAAATATTTTTGAGTGTATATTGTGCATGAATAAAATATTGACAGTTGACAGTTATGAGTCATTTCACTATCACAACATTGTAACACAAGCAGGTTTATAATATACATGTTTTGCATGGGAATACACATGTGAATACACGTTTTCACATGTCATGTGATCACAAGGGTTTCACATGGGATTCACATGTTATTCCACTGGTTTCACATGGGTATTTACATGTGATTTCTAGGGTTTCACATGGGTTTCACATAGGAAAATACATGGGTTTCACATGGGAATCACATGTGACTCACATGGGAATTCACACAGAATGCACATGAAAGTGTTCCAAAAGCACACGTTTGCACATGTTTTCACATGTGAAATAACACATGCAGAATCAAATGTATATGTGGCCACATGTGACCACATGTGTTTTTGCACATGTGAAATTCATGTGTTTTTTCTGTAAGGGTAGTGTACACACAAATGACACACGTTCAGGATACTTTAAATTAGGGCGTGGGACATGGCAGGGCTGTCTGTTCTCCCCTCTACTATTTGCCTTGGCTATTGAGCCACTGTCAATTGGCCTTCCTCGTTTTTCAAAGGAATTTCTCGTTCAGATATCGAAATTAAATTATCCCTTTACGCCGATGAGTTGCCAAAAACCAAAAGTGCCAGGGAACATGAGTTAGGTGAAGAGTTTCAGGATGACTGGTGGAGGAATGCCGTTACTAGAATTCACTCAAGTTCAACATGTGCTCGACTTTCACTCATACAGTTTAAAATATTGCATAGGGTTCATTACTCCAAAGCTCGACTCTCTGCAATTTATTTCCAAAGTTGACGACAGTTGTGATAGATGTCACATGTCACCCTGTAATCTGAGTCATATTTTTTTTTCTGTCCAGTAATTTGTAACTATTGGAATAATTAGTTTGAGACGGTCCAAAATATTTAAAACCAAAGTTGACGTCTGCCCTACTACTGCAGTCTTTGGGGTTCCTAGAGTTTGGACTCAGTTTACATCTTAACAGTTAGATGTACTTGCCTTCACTTGTTTATTGGCTAGATGACAGATTGCATTTCCTTGGAATTCATTCCCTTCAAATTTTGTCCATTGACTGAATTTATTTGAAATTCTGAATCATGTTTCCTCCTCCAGACCCTCCTTTTTTTATATATATATATATATATATAACTTTTGTGTGGGCGGTGGGGCATGGTTCTTCAGTTGTTTTCTTTGTCGTTAAAGTTTAAAAAGAAAAGAAAATGTATACTGTCTTCACTATGTCTTCTGTGTCAATTATGTTTGTACTTTCCACTCAATAAAAAAAGATATAAAAATAATAATAATAATGTAAATTATGTGAAAAATAATGTGTTTTTCAAACCACCAAGCATGAGAGCATATTCTATTACACCCCAAAGCAAATAATTCAGATTTGTACAAGAGCATAATAGGACCCCTTTAAGGGTCAATTCTGTTGGAAATTACAGGAAGTGGAATTAAATTCATGGCAATTCAAAGACATTCCACACAGTCATACAACAGAAAGAATGTGTTGAATCTCACATACAGTTACATTAATTTTGTAATTTAATAGCATAATTTCATTACATATAACTAGTCACTCCTCAACCCTGCATGCATTTTGTTCCAACATAATGATCAAATTCTTGAAATAAATTAGTCCCTCAATGTTTGATTAGTTTTGTTCAAAATGTTATTTTCATTTCAAAGTAATCAAAGAACACAATGTAATCTGTACAAGTAGTTCAAACTAATATAATTGATAGAATATGTAATGAAATCATATCTGACATATATTGTAAAGCTTCATTGTTAAACACTTCACTTATGTATATGAGTTTCTTTGAATTTGTATTGAATTGCAATTCTGCTTCCTTTCAATTAAATTCGAATTGTAATTCTAGATCCTGTTTTTGACATCAATTCAAATTCAAGAATTGAATTGGAATTTAGGAGTCATTCTCAATTCAATTCTGAATTGTGCACAAGCCTGATGGGCATGTGATGACAAAAGAATGAATGACTAACATCCGGAGGTGAGGTAAACTAACTGAATAGCCTGAAGCAATGAATGAACTTTTTCTTATAATTTGGCCTTGGTTGCATTTAAGTTTTTTCTTATTCAACATGTGATTAACATCGCGCAAGTAGATGTGTTGGAGAAATTGTCTATTAACATGTGACATTTTAATTATATTCTGCTGAAATGAACAAAATAACTTAAAAATGATTTAAAGATCCGAGTCAGCAAACTGATCCCAACTCTATTATAGAGGGGGACTTTTGTATTTTTGTTACATTTATTATGACAAACCCACATTTGGAAAAAAAAAAAAAAAAAAATACAAAATACAAAATACAATAATTTCACATTTTTCTTCTGATCATAATATAAATATAGGGAGGTTGCAATTGCTATATTTGAATAGTTATCAAAATTTGTGGATATATTCATGTTTGGTTACATGATCAATTGTCTATGGTCATTTTATGCATCCTTGTGGCTGTCTGTGGGTAATTATATTACTGGAAAGAAGCCCCAGACAGAGGTCCATAAAGAGGAAAGCTAACATTGTGTTCTGTTAATTATTTTGTGAATTATTGTTTAGTTGATCTGTATAACAAATAAAAAAAATTAGCTAAGACAAATCCCAATAAATACCTTTCGCTAGATGATGGTGTTTCCTCACTGAAATTTAGTAGATTCTTATTTGATTGGTCACCCTTCACAGACACAGAGCTGAACACATGCGAGCCTGATCCTACACTAATGACACAAAGAACAGAGAGAAACAACACTTCACTGTAGGAAACACTTCAGTCTTACTTGATGAGGTTAAGAAAAAATATTGGGTGGTACAGTTAAAGTAAGTGCTAAAATGTGTTTGAGTCTGAGACCAGAGTAATTGTTCAGGTCTGCTACAGCTGAATTCTGGGTAACTAACAGTCACATGAAGCACTGGTTCCACACCCTTCACTGTTTACACTTTACCATAAAACACATGAGAATCTAAAAAACTTGTCATACTTGTTATAGTACATCCAGATTAAACTTGTTAAATTATTTACAGCCAATTTATGGGGCGGGCAGGCAGCGAGCGGATCGTGTAGAAAGGTCAGCTGAATGTGACACTTTGTGTTTCAACCTAGAATCACTGATACATACGGTGGCCGAGAGAGGTCAACGCGCTGCAAACTTAAGAAAACACATGCAAACAGAAAAAACATCTTCATCAGTTTGACAACACAGGTGCTGCAAATCCTCGTAATGCAAACAAAAATATGGAAACGCGCTGCAAATTTTAACAACACAACCAAACTCAGAAACGCGCTACAAACTAACAAACGCGCTGCAAATAGCTCGGTCCACAAGGGAAATGTTTCAAAAACTGACGAACCCATCTGGGACCTGATTATTTGTTCAGTGGCTGTTGGTCAGAGCAGAGGTGTTGTCGGTGAACTATCACCTTTTAGTGATAGTATAGTGTCACTGAAAGGTGATAGTGATATAAATAATCAGGTCCCAGATGGGTTCGGCACTTTTTGAAGTCCCCCTGAAACATTTCCGTTGTGGACCGAGCTATTTGCAGCGCGTTTGTTAGTTTGTAGCGCGTTCCTGTGATTGCAGCGCGTTTCTGAGTTTGGTTGTGTTGTGAGAATTTGCAGCGCGTTTCCATATTTGTGTTTGCGTTGCAAGGATTTACAGCGCCTGTGTTGTCAAACTGATGAAGATGTTTTCTTAATTTGTTGTCGTTTTTTCTGTTTGCATGTGTTTTCTTAAGTTTGCAGCGCGTTGAGCTCTCTCGGCCACCGTAGATACAGCCTATAAGTAGTTTCAAAAGAATTTCTGAAAACAGACACAGTTTTACCTTTGTTTCTGTGAGAGACTCATCTCAGATGGAGAGTCCTTTCCTCGCTCCTCTGACATACTGCAGATGAACAACTCAACACTAGTATTTTGGTGTCTCTGAAAACAATCAGATGCTCATCATGACCCAGACATGACAATGTCACTGAGATGAATATCATAATAGTTCAGAGGAATGCATGATGGTAAAAAAATAAATAAAAATAAAATAAAAAACACACAATGGATGGCGAATGTTGAGTTACCAAACAAGCAATATTATTAACATAAAATATAGCTGCAAGCAGTGATTTTAAGCCCACAGCACCGGTGCAACCACCACCCAGGTGGCGTCAGGAAAACAGCATTAACAGTAATGCATTAACAGTAATGCTCTGGCAGTCTGGTTTTAAGGGTAACAGCAAGGGTTACTCTATAATCACCCATGTGAAACACACACACACACTCACACACACACACACAACACAAAATTGGTAACACTTTACAAGTAGTTTTCATTTGTTAACATTTACTAACTATATTAGTTAACATGATATTTATAATAAATTATACATGATATTTATAAGATTTATTAACACATTATTGATTAAAATGTAAAGTTGTAGCTAATCTGTTAACATTAGTTAATGTACTGTACAATAGCATGACAATTTTACTGCATTAACACTGTAGTGTAAAAAGTGTTTTGATAGTTGCACATGTTAATGCACATGTTAACAAAAGAGACCTTAAATAAGCTAATTATGCTGCCATGTACTGTTACTAAATGATTTGATCATCTCTTCACATCATTCACTCCTTACAACACATGCCTCTCCACATGTACATTAAAATAACATTCTGATAGGTTTATCGACCACTCTAACTTGGAGAACTTGAACACAGAAAACATTCAGTTTCGCATTATCGCAAAAGGAACATCCTAAAATTCGGGGTTCCTGCACATTTTTTCATAAAAAAGTCCAAATTTTCCAGCAACTTTTTTTTTTTTTTTTTTTTTTGTGGCGTCCAAAACACCACACCTCGAAATGGGCTGATGGCGCAATAGGTTTTTATAAGTTATGAGTAATAAGTTGGTTTCTCGTGCACACACGAAAGTCTGTATATTTTATTTTTGCAAAGGTCCTTTTTGAGGATCTGTGATATGGTGCTGCTAAGTAGGCTATACTGTGAGGTAAAAACAAACAAACACAAAAAAAACAAACAAAAGGCAACCTGCATTTTTGCATAATAAAAATGTGCACTTAATTTAATTCACGCTATAATATATGAATTCCGTTCATCATTCTACCAAATAACTGTGACCCTGAAAGTATTTACACTTACTTGCAGTAGTACAGCCTGTCATGTGCAGCAGGAACAGAATCCAGAAGTCTTTTAAACACTTTCGATTTGTGATCGCTGTTAAACACGCACGTGCGCTTCTTTAAGATTACTGTTTGTCACATTACACAATTCCATCCAAGTGAAAAATCAAAGACAAAGTTTGTCAACAACTCATTTAATGTATCGCCACCAAGTGGACAGGAGAATGAAGCACTAACACACCTGTTTTTTTCCTTCTTTCTTCTAACTGCAGCTCACAAACTAAAATAGTGCACAAACGCCACCTGTCGTTACTTTCGCATTCTCCTGTAGGACGTCTGCAGACGAAATAATCTCGATTCACCTTGTTTCAGGGGTGGAGCCACGGGAGGGCCTGTGTGGGCCTAGTGTTACCCAGATTGAAAGTTTGCCCACCCATTTTTTAAATACAATTTTAACATTTGAATGTTTTAATTAATTACTTTAAATGTGATTTCTGATTGTGTTGTGTTTCATTAAACTCGACTATATTATAATAATAATTTTAATAACAGTGCTTAATCCTCTGTAACACTGTGTCAGTTACCTTTTTCACGCTGATAGCGCTGTCCGGATCCCAACTATATTTGCAGCTGAATGTTTAAAATAAAACAGCCATCTATACTTAGAGGAAATTTGGATTATGATGAAACCATAATCGATTCAAAACCCAGACAACTTGACTTATTTAGAACAGACATCAGTTATTAAAGGTTATATGGGTATGGGATTTTAGTCTGACACACACAGGGATTGAAACTAACTTGCACTCAACCAGCCAATTTGGCTACTATTTTTTTTAGGTTACCATTCATAACTTCTACTAGCCAAAAAAAAAAAAAAAAAGCTGCCTGTTGCGATACAGCAACCGTTGCAAATCATTTCATGTCATTACTGTGTGATATTGACAAAGAATAATTTAAGTCATTCACAATATTTTTTTTCTAAAAGTGTGCATCATCTTTTGAGTCAAATTCTTACATTTAATCAATTATAATAATGGTACATTCGGGGTGTTATTAAAAAATGAAATCAGTATCAACAAAATTAATCTTTGCAAAAGTTGCATATAAAGTGGCATTTAGATGTATTTATTTACACGTTAATGCAGTTTAGAGGGACACTGTATGCTTTAACCTGCAGTTACCAATGCATAAATAATGTTTTGTTATTTTAAACACAAAACATTGAATACTGATATTCGAAATTATTTAAAAAAAACTGCATGTACTGTAATGCAGTGGCGAGCATTACAGTACATGTAATCACCCCCCTTCCCCCCTCCCCCACTTGCTTTAAGGACAAACAAGGGAAACACCTGGCAAGCGTCGATTTGAAAGTATGCACATTTGTACTAAATTAAATTAATCTCCAATCCTCCTTCTATCGTTTCAGCATTATCCATAGTTTCTAGAAAAACATATAGATGCTTTCCCAAGTAAAAACGGCCAATATATATATCCTCTTTTTCCCGATGTTTATTTAAACAATGTCATGTTGCTTAGAGACGCGAAACAATGCTGTGGCTGTGTTTGGAATGATTTTTGTTGGCGAAATAGACCAAAAAAACCTCTACATTAGCTGTTGACCTATCTGAAAAAATATTGTATTTAGTCAACTATTTAAAGCTGTTTAAAGGTCACTTTTGTACCATGGAACTCTAAACATGTAGCTACTGACTGTATTTTTCTGCAAGGGAGGAAAAACATCTGCCTCAAACAAATAAGTAAATATTATCAACTACAGTTACATTATTAAAATTAACCTTAAAATACTCGCTTCACACAGGGAAATGAGGGGCTGCTGTGACCTATATTATTCACTATACAGAAAAACGATCTACTAAACTTTTTTTTTTTTTTTTTCAAATAAAGACATCCCCAGAAACAGGTTTAGCCATATTTAGCTCACGTTTTTTTTTTTTTTTTTTTAATTATTATTACTTTTTCTTATTGTTCTTACATGTAATGCTGTGAAAATGACTTAATGTGTAGCACTGTAAAAAAGAGCTTTTTCATATGTGCATTGCTGCACAGTAGACTTGTAGTCAAGACCGCCTAAACCGAGACCAAGACACTACCAAGACCAGAAGGGATCGAGACCAAGACAAGACCAAGACCAAGACCAAGACAGACCATGTCAAGACCAAGACCAAGTCGAGACCAAGACCGATACCAAGTCGAGACCGGAGAAAAAAAAACAGACTAGTGTTGAAGCCAAGGTTAATTTAGTTTAGCTTTTTAAAATTTGTTTTATTTTGGTATAGTTTTCAAATTTTCAGTAAAATTTAGTTTAGTTTTTATTAGTTTCATTAACATTTTTTTTTTTAGTTTTAGTTTAGTTTCTATTTTGTGAACACATTTCTATTTAGTTTTTATATAGTTTAGTTTCAGTTTTAGTTTTTTTGAGATTAAATAGAGATCATGATTTCCTCGCAATTCTAAACTAAGCAAAATAATGTGAGACAAAATATTAATTGCTTCAGTCTATTTAAAAGTGTTTAATTCATTTTAATGAATTCTTAATAATTTAATACATAATATTTATATTTAAAATAGAATATGTTTAACACACCGATTTTTTATATTAAATTTATGAAAAAGTGGTTTGAATGAATAAATGACATGCTCACAAAAACATCACTGGATGAATCTGCATTTTTGAATCAATCTCTATTCATTGACAAATACATTTTTTAACAGTTGTTTCCATCTAGTGGCGAAAAAATGCAATCGACACAAACGTTATTTGAAGCGCCAATTACTTTCAAAAGGTGACGTGCTCTGTTTTAATTTCTACCATAGACATCACATCAGTGTTTATATCCAAACTATGACCTTTAATCATAATATTGCTGTGATAATATGAATGACTGGGTATTTGAAAAGACTGTGAAGCTGTTTTTTTTTTTACATTAACATGATGACTGCTCTCTCTGTTAGCGGCAGTGCAAATACAGATTTGAATGTAAGACTTTTTCAAAGGTTTAATAGACATGGGAAATCGTTGTCATTTACAAATGAGATCGCGTGCATAAGAACTCTTTGTGATCAACGAAAGCAAATTTTATGATCCAAGAATTCGCTGACTTAGGCTACTGTCACTATAGCTGCTGGATATGTGCTTGTCTCTTCTTTACGCTCTACGCTACACTCACTGAGGCATAATCATTGACTGTTAATATAGAGGGCATAACATATGGATGGATGAGCGCCAACAGCTATCGCAAAAAAAAAAAAAAACAAAAAAAAAACTTGCATGTGATTGGTTGCATTTGATTTCAAGGGCGCAAAATATTAATGTTGCATTATCAAATGTTGTGTTGTCGTGGATACCAAAGATTCTAGAGCGTGTAGGTTTTTTTTTGAGCGTGTAGTACTGCTAAATCTCCGACCACTATGACGGTCTGCGACAGCGAGACCTTGACAAGACCGAGAGGTCCGAGACCAAGACAAGACCAAGACCAAAGACCGTCAAGGCCGTGACAAGACCGAGACCACGTAAAAGTGGTCTCGAGACCGGTCTCGAGACCAAGACCGGTCTCGAGACATACATCACTACTGCACAGTTATAACAAAATCACTGAATATGGTAAAGCACAGAGAATAATGGATAATAGCAGATATAGCATTAGCATGCAGAGATGTAAAGTACTAGATCTGCTGAAAATTTGTACTAATGACATGCTAAAACTGCTTATACTTCACATATTGTGATGTTGCGTTGACCTTTAGTGGTGAGATTAAGGAACTGCAGATTTCGTTTTTTGTAGTTTCAATTCTGCAACTATAGGCAGAAAAATCTGTGCATCTGCTGCTGTATTTCCAATTATAATTATAGCAGCCTAATGAAATAAATGCACTCCTAAAACAAAACAAAAAATGTTCAAGTTCTTATTTGTATATTTACAATATGCCAGCACATTACAAGAGAAGATTAAAATCATTAAACAAAAATCATTACTGGTGACTATGAAATCACATAATACGATATATAAATTATTTTTTAGTCTTGAAAACATTCGATCAATTTAGGTACAAAATTGCAATCATAGTTAGCTATACTTGAATTGCTTTATCATGGATGAGTTTAACCACAACAATGATGGAGGCCTTACACTCATACTCCCAACTAATTTCTCTAATTTGAGTGCTCATCTGGCCATTCTCTCTCTTCTATGTCACCTGTAAAAAAAAAACACAAAATACCATGTGTATGAATACTAAACCAACAATAAACATTCAACATTACTCACGTGTACAGGAATGTGTCTTATTAATGCTGCATTATTTATTATTATTTTTTAAATAGAACTACATAATAACTAGTATAATAAACATTAATGTTTATATATATATATATATATATATATATATATATATATATATATATATATATATATATATATATATATGTATGTATATATGTACATATATATGTATGTGTGTGTGTGTGTGTGTGTGTGCAAATATCTTGAATTCTTAATAGCAGTAAGTTTTGCGTACTGTTTGGATTTATGAATTGTTTAGCAATTTCTCATCAAAACACCTATTCTCTTGTTCTCACAGATTTAAAAACAATATATAGATATTGATTTTTTCTTTCTTTTTTAAATGCTGATACTCGCAGTTTCTATTTTACTATATAATAAACATCTTAGATTTTGCTTACAGATGTCACAGCATCATATTTATTTATTTATTACAGTATAGTGAGAACCTTCTGAGGATTCTTCATCGGATGATGACTGGTCTGTTCCTGTTGAACTCTCAGGATCCTGAGCTTTAGACCAGGGTGCAAACCATCCACCAATGAGGCCACTTCTGCTCCTCTGAGTCTGTTCAGTGTCTATTCTGTAAGGAGGAATCATAAGAGAAAGTCAGCGTTGAGAGGAACAAGTTGCAAACTAGTTACTGTTTCACTTTTGAGTAGAAAGTGTAGTAGACTGTAATTACCGTGACTGTACATTCTTGTAATCAAATTAGTTACTGATTTTAAATGATTTGGCACATTTTTATAGTATTTGGGTTTTAACCCTCTGGGGTCTGAGGGTGTTGTGGGGCCCTGAAGAAGTTTTGACATGCCCTGACATTTGTGTGTGTGTTTTTTTTTTTTTTTAGTATCTTAAAAACATATCAATGGCTAAAGTCTGAGTACATTGTAATCAGCACATATTGGGCTACAATAATATGCAAGCAACATGAATCTACATTTTTGTGTTTTTGAGAATTTGCAAAAAAGTTTATGCGTGGTTAGTGCAAAACTAAAGTTTTGAAGTCACTGAAATAAAGCCATGAAACACACACAGAACATTTGTTCACAAGACTTTTGAGAAGTGGATGTGGTAGGCTAGAATCTTTTCAACCAAATGATGTGAAAATCATCTCGTTCACTCGTTCAGAGAAAACAATATATTGATGTAAATTTTCTAAAACATGTTTTGTGATCGAAAGGGAATATTCAAAGGAGTGGCAATGACCCATGAATATTTAACAATTCACACCTGAGAGACAATGAGCCCTCTCTAATGTCAAATTATTGAAAATGTCATCTTATGCATTTTAAACAAAATTTGCAAGCATACACTCATCTGTGTGACTGTGATGAAAGGAGGTTTACTTACCTCAGTTTACAGTTTGAGTCTCGTAGCATGTCACTAAGCTGCTGCTTCGAGTCTCCAATCATATTGTTTCTCAGATCAAGCTCTTTTAAAAATGTTAATGCATGATCACTCAAAGACTGAGTTAAAGCAGCAACATCTGTTATGCCACATTCATTTAGACTAGAGACAAACAGAAAAAACAGACAGAAGATATTTTTTTACTTTCACCCAGAGTACGAAATCACTATTGTTAAATCAGTCATCTCATTGGGAACACTATGAAATTCTATGGCCAAAATTGGCCTGCGTTCAGTACCTGGGGGGTGCTTATTTCAGACCCTGCTTTTCATCAGTTCACTAAACACATTACCAGGAGGAATTGTTTTCCACAAATGTAATGCAAACTCAGGCATTTCATGAGATATTGTGTAAACAAGTTTTGGTTACATTCCAGTATTGAAATGATGTTAAGCATATTCCTCACCTCAATCTCTCCAATTTACAGTGGGAACCATTCAGTATATCACACAAGGTCTCTACTCCTTTGCTACTTATTTTATTCTTACTGAGATCTAGCTCTCTCAGGTGTGACAATTTTAAACTCAGTGTTGGAGTTAGGATAAGACACTCTTTCTCTGTAATACTGCATCCACACAGACTGAAGACAGAAAAAGAAAAAAAAAAAAGACAAATGTTAAATTCATGTGTGGAATAAATTCACTGTGACTAACACCATACAGTAGATTAATATGCCACCAATTATACAACCATAAACCAAACTATAGGGTTTGAGGATACTAGTTAGAATCCAAGTCTAGGGCCTTTTTTAGTTGAACAAAAATAGTTTGTGAGTTATAAATGTAGATAAAAATAAACTCGAAGCTATTAGACTGGATGTATGATGCGGTGAAATGTTTGTTAAAAAAAAGTTCTGAGACTATGTAGCCATTATTAATGAGCAACATTTTTAACAAAGGATCGTCTGAATAGACAACCAGTTGAGGAATCAACAAGGAAACCTTATTTAGAGAATAGATAACAAAAAGCAAAAGTTTTGTCAAATTTTAGCATATGAAACTTTCTACTGACAGACATACTGAACCATCATTCCATTAGCTAGTAGTTTTGAATCTTTCTTCAGATGGTGAAATGCCAAAGATACAGTGCTATGAATTATATAACTTGGGCCCTGTTGTCTTAAAACAAATAACTTAACTAACCATAGTTTCTCCAGCTTGCACTGTGGGTGCATCAGTAGATAACAGAGGTTTTTCACTTCAGAGTCTCTTAGTTTATTCCTGCTCAGGTTCAGCTCTTTTAGATGGGATGGGTTTGATTTCAGAGCTGAAGTCAGGGTGAGACACTGTTTCTCTGTAATACTGCATTCACAAAGACTAAATAGAGAAAGAGAAAAGACAATGATTTGGATCCATATTAAGTTCATGTGTTAAATGCAGCATGAATAAATGCCATGCAGTCTCTAATACACCAGCAAAACATGGAAACTTAATCATCGAACCAGATTTGTCAGATTTCAGCATATTTAAACAAATTCATAACCACATATTTTAATGCTTTAAAGTTTAATGCTCTTTCTACTGAAACACATAAACCATCAAACCATTAGCTAATAGAATAATAAACTTTCATCGCACTGTAACTGCTGTACAGTATAATGTTACTAACTGTAGCTTCTCCAGCTTGCATTGTGGGTTCTTCAGTAGATCACTGAGGTTTGCTACTCCCAATTGTTCTAGTTCATTCCCACTGAGGTTCAGCTCTCTCAGGTGTGATGGATTTGATTTCAGAGCTGAAGTCAGGAACTCACACTGCTTCTCCTTAATACTGCATTTAGACAGACTGAATACAAAATCAAAGAGTGCAATAGATCAGATCCATGATGACCATCTCATTGAAATATTTGAAAAATACACATATTTGTTTGATGCATAATATATTTTTTTCACCTTATTTGTTTCAGAGCAGCAACAGTTTGACAAAGCAATCCCCAACAAAATCACTTGCATTTAATGCATCTTATGCACTTCATTCCTTTTTTGGGGACAGTTATGGCCTAATGGTTAGAGAGTTGGACTTTTAACCCAAATATGGTGGGTTCGAGAGTGAATAACCGGTGCTCTCTTCCACCCTCAATACAATGACTGAGTTGAGACCCTTGAGCAAGTCACAGAACCCCCAACTGCTCCCCGGGCACCACAGCATAAATTGCTGCCCACTGCTCTGGCTGTGTGTTCACTGTGTGTGTGCATTTGTTCACTACTCACTGCTGTGTGTGTGCACTTGGATGGGTTAAATGCAGAGCACAAATTCGGAGTATGGGTCACCATAAATGAAATGCAACTGCTTACTATTAGACACCTAATATTAAATGTGACTAATAGAGAAATCCAGTTGGAGTACATATGCTATAACATTGTGTTATAGTATACACAATGTAACTTGGGCCCTGTTGTCTTAAAATAAATAATTATGAATGCGATACTGCATAGCTTGTAAGTGAACTACGGCTCTGTGTAGTAAATGCCGCTCCATCTGACAGTATGTGATGGAGTTTATGACTAATTACAGAACCGCCAGCATGATAATCACATCCGATTATTTGCACAGCCCTATTCTGTACAATATAATGTTACTAACTGTAGTTTTTCCAGCTTGCATTGTGGGTTCTTCAGTAGATCACCAAGCTTTTCAAAACCAGCATCTCCTAGTTCATTTCCACTGAGGTCCAACTCTTTCAAGTGTGATGGATTTGATTTCAGAGCTAAAGTCAGAGCAGAACAACCTTCATCTGTCATACCACAGTATCTTAACCTACATAGGTGGAAAGAGAATATAAAATTAAACAGAAGAAGCTACAGCTAACTAGCTAAGTCACTACATCTCAATAACAAACAAAACAAAAAGTTTTACTTCACCAGATCACAAAATACCTTTGTCATGTGATTTTGGGTATAAAGTGTTTTGTTTAAACTGTTAAAATGACTTGAAGCATTTTGATTCTTGTATGTGAATGATACTGACCTCAATCTCTCCAGTTTGCAGTGTGAATCCTTCAGTATTTCACACAAGTGATTCACTCCTGTGTTTTTTATTTGATTCTTACTGAGGTCCAGCTCTCTCAGGTGTGATGGGTTTAATTTCAGAGCTGAAGTCAGGATAAAACACTGTTCCTCTGTAATACTGCATCTACGCAGTCTGAAGACAAAAAAGAGCAAGAACAATGAATCAGATCTAGAATGGTTTTAAGGTTTTGGAGCATTTTGGTGTTTGTCATACTGTAATTTGTCATTTTAAAGTCACATTTGAATTTCTCACGAACAGCATTTTATTTCAGAAATATTACGAAACATTCCTTTTTCTCATGCATGGTGTTGGAAGGCCTTTGAACATTGTCTTGGACAAAAGGGGCCTTGAAGTCAAAAACATTGACAACCACTGTTCTAGATGCATGTCTACATTGTTCACAGCAAAGTATCCTTAGTTAACTACATTAGTTTGTGAAATAAAAACAAACAATTGTTCTACATAGTTAATATCAATGTTTATAAAAAAAAAAAAATTAAAGTTATTGAAAGTTGTAAAGTCTTAACATTAAAGCACTGTAGAAATGAACAAACAATGAACATTAACAAATATCAATAAATGCTGTGTATAAATATATATTGCTCATTGTTAGTTCATGTTATATGAGATTATATTGCAACATGTTACTAATTACTCACAACCTCTAGTCTGGCAAATCAATGATAAACATTTAAACATAACTTTTTAAACCAGTAATATAAACCAATTTTATTATTCTTAATGCAAATAATCTACCAGCTACATATTTAACTTATTCACCTTTGGTGTCTTGTCTTGATGAATAAAAGTATTTCTTAAACAGAAACATTCAAACAAGTACAGTAATAAATCCTGAAAAAGCGGAGCTTACAATTGCAGTCCGACAAATCTGTATTACAGTAATAAATCCTGAAAAAGGGGCGGTTACAATTTATTCACATTTGATTTTGATATTTATCTGGCATAATTACTGCATGTCTCATCTGAATTTGTGATGCACAATTGCCAACATTTCAAATTCTGTGATTTTATTTTTCTAAACAAATGTTTTTTCATTAATCTATCGCTTCAGCTTGTGTGTGCTTTTGTGCTTGTTGTCCCTGAATTTAGGCAGGGGTGCAGTATTGTGATGAATATTGGTGCGTGATCGGTTAGTACATCACTAATTTGCTTTGTTATGAAACAGGCACTAAATGCAATGTCCCATTTTAGTTGAATTGTTGTTGTTTTTTTTTACAAGAAATGTGCTTCACAGCTTCTACCATTCAAAATTATCTTATTTTATACTCACATCATCATACTTTGCAATAAAGGGACAAATATGTGTTTAAAGAAGTTCTAAATTATCAATTATGTATTTGAGGAGTATTCTCAGCTCTGAAAGTAAACCATTTTTACTGACCCATGATCAAACTGACTTGGTAAACTGTTTAAAGTGTGTTTAAATGCCTGTTTAATTTCAATACTTCACATTATTGTGACTTCTTGTCATGTTGAGAAAAAACTGCTCTGACTCAAGAAAGTGAGGAAACAGTATTATCAACTACAGAAATATTACTATTTCAAGTAACATAACACAAATAATGTAAAATACTCACGTCAGTGTGTTTAGTCGACAGTGTTTATCTTGCAGTAGAGCAGCGATCTGATTCACTCCTAGTTCATGTTCACTCAGATTCAGCTTTCTTAGTAGTAATGGGTTTTTACCCACAATTCCACTCACATACTGACAGGCTTCATCTCCAGCAGGACCCAAAAACCTTCAAATGTGGACATAAGTTTAAATTTGATTTTTAACTTTCAAACTGTATTTAAAATGTTTTATGACTTTCAAATATTTATTTAAAAAAGCAGTGCAACAGTTCAAATGTTTCAATGAGCAGAAGGGCAATAGCTTAGTAGATCTTGACTTTTAGTACAAATATGGAAAGTGAAGTTAGGGTGTTAATATCTTTCTAGACACCACACATTTGTGGATACCCATTCACTCACAAACCTGCTGTAGAGTGATACATTGCTGGGAATCTAGGTTAAATGATATTTAACCTGGACTGTAGCTTGTACCACAACTAGACTGTGCTGACATTTATAATCAAAAATACAGCACCCCCAAATACAACTTGCAGCTTATTGTATGACTGAAATAATATTTAGCTTGCAAACTATGTATTTTGTATTGCTTCATCACGTTTCACCTCAGTTTCAGTTCACGGTTTGTATCTTGTAGTAAATCACTGAGCTCCTTCACTCCTGATTGTCCAGGATCATTTCCTGTGAGATCCAGCTCTATCAGGTGTGAAGGGTTTGATCTCAGAGCAGAAGCCAGAGATTTATAACCAACTTCAGTGATACTGCAGTTTGAAAGTCTAGAGAAAAAGTTTCATAATAATCAACATTATATGATTAATATGAAAAGTTAAGTGCATTCAAACACTGACACATTGAACTCACCTGAGTTTTTCCAGTGTGCAGTTTGTATTTTTTAATCCTTTTTGGAGTTTCTTCACTCCTGAATCTTTAAAATTATTGTTGCTCATGTCAAGCTCTTTTAGACTGGGGTTTGATCTCAGGACTGTAGCAAAAGCTGAACAGCTTTCCTCTGTTAGACCACAATCACACAGCCTAAAATTATGAACAAAAGAAGGAGAATTACAAACATGAATTAGAGTTGCCAGTATTCGGTGATTAACAATTATTCTGTTTAGCTAACAATACAGTTTAGGTTCTGAGAGGTCTTAGACTAAGTCAGGATTAGGCCACAGTTCAATTAGGACATCTAAGTAATTTTTATAACGTTGCCTTGCAAACAAAACATTTCTGGTGTCCATCTTGAGATAAAACAAAGGCACTGATGTATTAGATAAATCAGTGCAAGTTTCTTTCAATTGTAACAGCTTAGGCTTACATTTTAGTCTAGGACTAGGCTTAAGCAATACGTACTTCAATGTGTTGAGTTTACAGTGCTTATCCTGTAGTAGAGCAGTGATCTGATTAACTTGTGTGTCTTTTAGTTCATGTTCACTGAGATTCAGCTCTCTCAGGAGTAATGGGTTTGTACCCCGATGTTTAATCACATACTTGCAGGCTTCATCTGCATCAGGATTCTGTAACAACCTGGAGACAGGAGAAGTACACTAACATTTCACAACTGTACATTGCAGAACTTTCACCTACATTGATGTAGATAATCTTGGTACAGTACATATTGTACCTTTCACAACATTGCAAAAAAAGTACAATAAAATGCACAATTATGTATTCATGTACATTTACTCTCAGAATAGATGCTTTTAGGAAATGTATTATCAGAGACGTAATATTTGCAGTACACAGTAGGACAAATTAAAAGCCCCTTTGTAAAAATCTGCCTTTCTGCTGTCTGATTTGCTTCTATTTGGACACTCTTGATTACTGTTCTGTGCTTTGCTCCCTACATTTGTATTTTTCTCAAATTTTAATTTCAGCAGATCAGCACAGTGCTTAACACATTTTTGGCACCAACACCAAAACCTTAAACTCTTTTGGGAGTGAAATTCTGGAAACAGAAAAAAAAAAAAAAAAAAAAAAAAAACATAGCTGCCTAGTGTGCCTACATTCAAACTGACGAGAAAGAAAAGGCCTCTTCTGGAATCTACAAAGTACTATGACAATGTACTAAAGTACTTAAAAGTTACTAGTGGGACTACCAAACCAGGAAGAAACACAGTAGAGCTTCATCACGGACCCTCTCAGCATACAGCCTGTGAGTCCCATGAATCTAACACTCCTCAACAAGCTATAATAAATGTAGAGAAACAAGCCGAACGGATCAATGGCACAAACAGGGAGTGAGACCCAAAAGCACTGGAGACATCAGATTATAAAGGAAAAGGAATATGTACAATGCATCCGTAAAGTATTCACAGAGCTTCACTTTTTCCACATTTTGTTAGGTTATAGCCTAATACCAAAATAGATTCAATTCATTATTCTCCCCAAAATTCTACAAACAATACCCCATTAATACAATGTTGTTTTGGATTTGGATAATAAGGTTGCTATTTACCTGTTTCAAAGTTATGTTATTTGCTTATTTTAAGTTGATGCCATATGCTTAGAGATAAGGATGCTTGCAATTGCAAAATTTGTTGTGTTAAGGATGAGTAAGAAACAATTGTGTAAGACATGCTATTGAGTTATTACTGTGTAATCAACCACAAAGGTTAACGAGAGGGTACACAGGGGTGAAGAGATCATGTTGCAACCCCAAGCAGAGCTGAAGCTGATGAAGACCTTGAAGAGGAAACGGATGAGTGCTAGACGCAGACAACAACGTAAGAGACAAAGGAAGGACCACCGTCTCATTAAGAATGACTTGCAGAGACTGGTACGCCTACAGCAGGAAGATTGGAACATACAGGACATTGAGGAATTGATGACTAATATGATGATTAATTGATGTGTAATGGTAATTACCCAAAAAGTTGTATAAAAGGTCTGAGGAGTAAACCACTCTTCAGATGCTGACTGCATTAAGCGTAGAGGACACCTGATTCCCTAACGAGGGACGCTTAACAGCATCTCCAATATTGCTGTTGAAAAGTTTGATTATATAACAAATAGCTTAGCTGATTTTTTATTTTATTTTTGCATTTAACTGCTTTGTATTGTAACTAATAAATAATAATTTTATTGTTACAAGTGCCTCTCGTGAGATTTTACTTATAACTATTAAATAAACCTTAACCACGAACAACCACAAGGGGAGTCTTCTACGTCATTCCTGAAGGACTGCAACCTGCGGGCGGGTGAGTAACTTTTGGTTTTGGCTAGATTTGACTGTCCTTACCCTACCTGAATAATCATAGGGTTAAAGGTGATAAACGCACCATTATTGAACATGGCGCCCAACGCTATTTGAGGTTTGAGTTATAAGTTGAAAATCTAGATACCACATTGAAGAGCTGCCAGTAAGACCCAAAAGTGACCAATCCAGTGAGGGTTTGGTTATACTAATCCAGAGGGTATTAGTGTATTCCAGTCTAGAGAAAGGACTGAAGGGCCAAGAAACGGGATCGCTACCCGTGAGACCTAGAGGGGTCTAGAAGGGCTATAGTGTTGATAAACCTGCAGTAGAAGGAAATTTTACTATGACAGGGAAGAAAACCCAGAAAAAATCCAGCAGTACCTTAATACAGGCATATACCTGGGGAGACCACAGGGTAAAAGCCTGGGAGAAAAAAGCCTTAAGGGCAGAAACCTCAGTCCAGGAAACAGAGCCAGGTCAGATACTTTTATGGTTACCAAGTAGGGATGGACTGCAGAGAGGTGACTTTCAAGAGTCAGAAGTCGGCCTAGCAGTTATACAATGGGCCCTAGAAATAGCAAGCCACTATGAGCAGGAAGTGGTTATACAGTGTAAAACCTCAGAGGCAGAGGGGATTATGAGCACTGTGCGTAAGAAACATATGGGCAAAATTAAACTGTATACTATGAATGGCAAAGGCCTGAAAAAGTCTCAGGGTGAGACTCCGAATATTGAAAAGGTTAAAATATACAAAGAGGCAATGACAGACTTTCACAATGCACATGAGTTCCTGCTTACTTTACCACCAGTAGATGATGACAGAGATAGTGTTGTCACAATAGCTGACCCACACCCACCTCGGTCAGCTATTACAGAAATACAGATACAACGGATAATGATCCGGATGTATGAAGGATGGATAGAAAATTCCTCAGGAGGTATGGTAGTTATACAAGGGAATGCACAAATGGTAAAGGGATCAGGAGCAGCAGGTGCAGTTTTTGGATGTTTAGGGGAAGAAGCCCTTAAAGAAATAGAGAATATGAGGTTTAGATTAGGTCCTCAACAAGCTGGAACATTAAGAGTTACTAGAGGTTCTCCAAAATGGGAGAGTATAGCACATACTGTAATGACTGACAGTAATACACAGACATGCAGTAAAGAACAAACTGTAGAAGAGAGCAGATTGTTAATAAGAAACATAATTAGAGAAGCTGTCAGTAGAGGTAACAGAGAAATACATATGACCCAAATGAGTCTAGTGATAGAGGGTCTTATAGCTGGAATAATAGAACTCTCTCAAGAAAACTATTTAACTATAAATCTCATTGTTACAGAAAGAGATCAAGAGGAAATAATACATATTATTAAAGCACAAAAAGAGAGGTACGAGGAACAGTTAAGAATATTAGAACATATGAGTACCTCACAACCTACTGCACCATGGAGTGAGGAAGTTAGGCCTAAAATAACAGGGTACCACTCCCAGGGGTCAGAGGACTGGCTATCAGATTCAGATGAACAAGAAAATACGGAAGAAACAGACAGTGAGAGTAGTGACTTATCAGAAGATGATCTTAGAGAAGTGAGATTGCGAAACAAGAGAGCAGGCACGTTAGAGCTGAAAAAAGTCTTGCACCAGGTAAAAAATGATTGGCCTGAAGTTAACATTAAGGGTATAAAATACAGAAATCCTAGCAGCAGAGAAAGAGGCAGACACTTAAAAAAAAAGTGGGATCAAAAGGTAATTAGAGGACGCAGTCTAACGTATGGTCAAATGAGATCAGCAAGTAGATCCCCCTCAGCCAGAAATATAGCAGGAGCAGAAGGCTGGTCAAAGTCTGGTAAGCAAGCTATATTTCAGGAAGGATATTCTTATATGAGAAAAACAATTAGAGAAATGGAAAAAATAATAAAGGCACTTAAAATAGAAAACAAAGAGCTGCAAATGGCATTAGAAGGGTCTGAAAATGAATTTGAACAAGAAAAAGACTCAGGTTCAGATGAATTTGAGGAATGGGTAGAAGAACCCAGAGAGCAGACCAGGAGAGTTAGGATTAGATCATCCACACCAGTTGCAGTGCACAGGACATCTCTTAGACATCACACGTTTGATAACTTACGAGAATCCAGAGACGAACAGGTTGATTTACAGTCTAAATTATTACAGTTAAATTTAACAGAAGCAGTGCGCCAGCAAGTGGGCAGCAGAAAACAGGGTGAGGACATTAGTCTTTACGCAACCCGAATTATGAAGGCAGCTGAGGCAGCAAACCTTAACAAAGAGTCAGTTACACGTTTAGTACACACTTGTACGGGCCATGCTGTCTCTGCAGAAGCATTAGACAGGGCACGAAAATTGACAGGAACAGAAGATAAGTTTAATCAATGGAAAAAAGATTTGGTTGAAGCCCAAAGAGGTGGTGTGCCAATATTAAGTATGTGGCTGTCAATAGAAGATGACATTCCTCAGGAAGATAAAATTAGGCTGCTTCGTGAAGTAGGAAAAAATATACCTGGAGGGCATAAGTTAGCAACAATATTAAACAATGCCAGCAAAACTGAAATTGAAAACAGATTAGCAGAGTATGATCTTACTACACTGCATGTAAAAAAGAAAAAAGAAACACCTCAGAATAGGAACCGGTCAGAACAGGTTTATAAAAAAGCAGGACACATTAAACCATTTAAACCTAAAACAGAGGAACAGAAAAGATACAATACTAGATTCCAGAGTAGGCAAAATAACCAAAGTAGCCCTAGTCATGGGAAATGGACTAATCAGAACTCAAAAAATTGGGGTAAAATAAAGCCCAGAGTACTAAATAAGACAGTGACACCTGCTAGAAATAGTTACATTCCAGATGAAAAATGGGGACAAATGACTGTAGAAGAAAAGAAAAAAATCATGGATAAAAGAAAGAATAACACAGGTAGCACAAAGAAAGTGAGAAGAAATAAAGTGACAGAGCAAACACAGCCAAAACAAGAAGTAAAAAAAGAGAAACAAACTTCAGATACAGACTAGGGCGAGGCAGGCCTATTGAAGCAGAAGCTCTGTGATTCCAGAGTGATAGAAAGAAATGATCAATTATTTGTTGATTTAGCAGGAACTGAATACCTTATTGACACGGGAGCAGAGTTGTCTACTTCAATAGAGCCAATAAAACAGACTGGAACGGTATATATTCAATCATATGACGGTGAAGTTAAAAAGAAAAAATTAGGCAGTAAGCATGGAATAGAAATGATACAAGGTGCTGAGAACTTGCTAGCAGCTAAAGACCTTAAAAAAGTTTTAAGATTAAAAGAGGTTGATTGGCAGAAAGAACTGCAGAGAATAGAAACAAATATTAAAGGGTCTGACTTTGCAAAAAGAGAACTAATGAATGCATTACGCGACACCCCATATGGAAGGAGCAAAAATGACTGTGGTAAAGTTAGTGAGAAATATGCATATAAAATTGAAGGAGGCATACATAAACCTCAAAGGCAGTATCCCATTAATAAAAAAGGATTGGATGAATTGAATGAAACAATTACAGAAAGCATTACGTTATTCATCACAAAGTAATGGAATCGTGGAACGGAATGTTGGGAAAATCAAAGAATGGTTTAGGGCGAATTCCAACGACAGAGAATGGGATACAAAAATTGAAGAACTAACTTTCTATCTTAATCTCACAGACGTAGAACGCAGAAAGAAGGACAAACTAATAGAAACTGAAGATCTGTGCAAGGTAGGAGACACAGTTTGGATAAAATTAGAGAATAAGCACAAAAATAAACCTTTTAAAGATTTGATAACAAAGAAAGATATAATAACAAGAATAATAGACCAGCATACAGTAGAATTAAAAGAAAATGGCATCTGGTCTAAAAGATCTTTGGTCAAAGGTAACTAGAACTGTAAGTGATAAACAGGATGTGGTGCAACAAGATGAAGTAAGACTTAAAAAAATGATAGATATACAGAGCCAGAGGGGTGTTATTAGAATAGAAACAAGAATGGTGACATATAGTACAAACTTTATAGTAACGAATATACAGCATGAAAGAGACAGGCAAAATGGGAAAATGGGAAATCCTGTTGGCCTGAAATGTAACAGACTTTTTATTGGAGGAAACTGTGTAATTTGTGGATGTTTTGGAGAGTATATATGGTGGGATGGTCCTGCTAAGGATAAACCAAAGTGCAAGAAAGATCTGAAAGTAAAGCCTCTAGAATCACCAAAGATTATGAGTAATCAATACAGTGAGCATCCAGGAGCCATAAAAGGAGCTCTGTGTGTTGTCTGCGAAGACTGCAGAATAAAGTATCCCAAAGTGGAGATACTAATGACTCAGCGAACAGGTGATCAGAAGGATACCTGTGAGTGTACATGGACAGGTTGGAAATGGATAAAATGCGAAGAATGCATTAGTGATATAAGACAAGGTGAACTGCTGGTACAAGGGAGGCATAGAATTTGGGCATGGCATAAAGCTCGTGGTTTGTTGAGCAGTAGAGGAAATGCAACAAGGGTGTGCCTAGATAATGATAATTATCTAAGACAGCTAAGCAACAGCAGTATTGATTATTCCTGGACGTCGAGATGTCGACCAGGAATGGAAGATGTGCAAAGCAAATGGTTGCTAGTTGATCCCAAAAGTTTGGGACGTGAACTAGAGAGCCTAAAGACTTGCTTTGATAAAAATGGTTGTACAATTAAACCAGAAAAAGGAAAAGGGATTATCTGGTCAATTGTCACCATTGCTAAAGTGTTAATGGAAAATGGTGATGGAGAACAAATCATGTCACCAAAAGTAGATTTTCCAAGGCGAGGCGAATGTGATGATGAAAATGGTTTTATGAGATGCCAATTTGGACAAATTGATGAAGAACGTTGGCCAAACAGAATAATTGCAAAAGTTGGCAAAGTGTCATGTGTGCCAATAGACTTCTGGAAGGGGGAAAACCCTCAGAGGAAAAAGAGAGGTGAAAAACCTACACACCAAAAGTCTATTATGGAAGGTGAAACAGAAGATCTACCGACACACAGACTAACTCTAATGATTAAGGTAATCATAAATTTGACCACAACATCAGAACCCGAGATACTCGCCTGTGCGGTCGAAATGGAACTGGCTCGGGAATAACGTTGCAGTGTTATTCTTGAGTCAGACATGACCGTTGTAAAAGGGGATGGAGGGGGCCCCCGGAAAACTCCCATTAATTGTTTTCTTTTATTTTTCAGGAACTATGAAATTGGATGATGGAGATAAGCGAGAAAACTGGGCAAGAACAATGAAGAAATGGAAAGAACCATGTCTTCCAAAACCAGTATTACTGGTAACTTTAGTAATAGGGACCATAACCTTGGTAGGGATATGGCCTTTAGTTGACTTTGCAACACAATTAATAGTAGTAGACCAAATTTATGTACAAGAAGTTGCAAATTGTACTATATTAGAGATAAAAGTATTAAACTGCAAAAAATCTACTTTAGAAGAATGTAGCAAATGCATAGAAATACTTGAAAAATACAAAAAAGGACCTAATACAATAGTAAAATGCAGAGTAAGAAGGGAAATATTTAACATTACACAGATAAGGAAAACATGGATTTGGCATAAGAGAAGTGGAATAGAATATATAGGTCCAGGAGAAAAACATGGGTGCTATCAAACGCATCAAGAACATGTAAAAATAGATAATAGCGAAAACAGAATTAACCCAACAAAAGTTAGCGTAACTGCTAGAAAAACTGAAGATAAAAGTAAACCCAAAACGACACTTCAAAATCCTATGTTAGTATTTGAAGGAGAATGCCACAAATATTTTACAAAAAATAAATATACAATGTATGAAACCCCCATAGAATTAAAAGATCCTTTTCCATGGATAAAATGGCATAGTAAAACAAATAGGACAGCAAAAGTGATATTGAAACCTAGTACCTATTCTGGTCAAAAGAAGACCTTGTACCAAATAAGTGTGAGCACAAGAAAATACTGGGAGGAATGCCCAGGAAAAAATATTGATAACTGTAATGGAGAGCAATATAATTGGCAGTTGCATACCCTATGGCGCAGAAAGGCCTTAGATGGCTATTTTGAAATTATAAAAGATCAAGACTGTAAAACTGTAACCAGATATGAAGGAAAATTTGTCAAAGGTAGAGGAGAATATTTAACAACCCCTTGTCCATGTAATGAAACTAGTCGAAAATGGAATTGTGGAGAAAATTATAGAGCTAGAGCAGGATTAACCTGGGAAAAGGAGAAAGAGAGTAAACACTGGTTATCATTTTGGAGAAATGCTGGAGGATTTACATGGCAAGGACTAAGATCGCAAATAATGGAGAAAAATCAGGAATTATGGAAAGAAATACTAACTGAGAATGGCACTGAAACAGACCAAATGGTATTAAAATTTAGACTTTGGGATATTATAGGAAATATAGGAGACAATATTAATGAAGGGATTACTGAAAAACAATTACACGGACCTATGTTTAAGTTAAGCGAAAAAAAGCAGAGTCATTATGGAATGAGAATACAATATGAAAATAGGTGGTTATGTGAATATTACCCAATGTCTATAGTAAGAGCAAGATCACTGGCACTGACCTTAATAACCTGATGGATATACTGGTAATTGAGACTAGTTTATTTATTTGGATGTTTATTATGATTTGGGATAACATGAAGATAAAAGGTACAATAGGACTAGTGTTGCTGCACATGATACAAATTGTTTATAGCAACAGAGTTATGGGTGATGTTATGATAATTTTGATGTACCGCAGCAAAAAGCTTTTGACAATGTTTAGTCATTTAGAAAAATTTGTATGGTTTGGAGAAATAGTTAGTCTTGCATCATGTCTAGTTATGTATTATTTGCCTGAAATGTGGTTATATGCAATTATTACAGAGGAAGTTGTTTTGGCTGGAGTAGTGATTTACATAATGATAGAAGTAATTGTGATAACTAGAAAATGTAACAGTAGTAAATGGAAACAATGGAAAGTTGGAACTTTAACTAAATGGATAGCTGGAGCAATTATATTAGGTGTGAATGCAATAATGGGTACAAAAGGGATGACACCTTTGGTTGTAACTTATATGATGTTTTTAGAACCCCCAAAATCACCTGGAAAGAAAGGGTCTGGGGTTTGGTACCAGAAGAATACTGAAGGATAAAAAGTGAACAGGAAGTGTTCTTAAGAAATGTACATATTGAGTTAAAAGGAAGAAGTGTGATTTTAATAATAGGAAATAAATAAAATGATTTTATTAAGCAATGATAATACAATTATAATGAAGCAATAGAATATTAAAAGGAAAGGAGAAGTAGAAGTAGAAAGTATTAAATGATTAAAAGTGTTTGATGTAATACTGGAATGCAATATGATGATGTGAAAGATGAACACTGAAAGAAAGAAGAAAATGAATACATATATGTGTAATAGACCATATTTTTGTACATGCTTTACAATGATGGTACAATGAGAAAATTTTTAAATTTAAAAGAAAGTGGGATGTTTTATCTCATAGACAGAGGCATTGCTGGAAATGGTGGAAGAAAAGCCCCGGGAGCCTAGAAGAAAGGTGGCGGCCAAGGTCTTGATCGAGACCCAAATCCCAACCATGGGACACTGTAAAAGGTGTGAGAGGGACGGGAGAGGCCGTACCTTTATCTGTGAGGATCCAAAAGGGGAGTACATTGGAGCATGCCAACATGAAATTACTAATATACCGCTTTTGCGGCAGAGATTTGGCCAGTACCTTACCATTGTGAAGCAGAGTATAAAAATTTGGCCTAAACCTGATGTTGTGAGAGATATGATTCTCAGAGAAGATATGTTGAAACCAAAAAAGGGTAAATTTTGGATTAAAGAGTACATGAATGTGATTGCAAAAATTAAAATAACTATTAGAGGTCAAATATATGTTGAATTAATGAAGTTCAACAAAAGAACCAAGAATTTTGAAGGATATATGCACATGAAAATGAGAGAGTGATGTGTTGGATTGAATCAGGAAATAGCAAGAAGGGGGTGTTTTGGATTTGGATAATAAGGTTGCTATTTACCTGTTTCAAAGTTATGTTATTTGCTTATTTTAAGTTGATGCCATATGCTTAGAGATAAGGATGCTTGCAATTGCAAAATTTGTTGTGTTAAGGATGAGTAAGAAACAATTGTGTAAGACATGCTATTGAGTTATTACTGTGTAATCAACCACAAAGGTTAACGAGAGGGTACACAGGGGTGAAGAGATCATGTTGCAACCCCAAGCAGAGCTGAAGCTGATGAAGACCTTGAAGAGGAAACGGATGAGTGCTAGACGCAGACAACAACGTAAGAGACAAAGGAAGGACCACCGTCTCATTAAGAATGACTTGCAGAGACTGGTACGCCTACAGCAGGAAGATTGGAACATACAGGACATTGAGGAATTGATGACTAATATGATGATTAATTGATGTGTAATGGTAATTACCCAAAAAGTTGTATAAAAGGTCTGAGGAGTAAACCACTCTTCAGATGCTGACTGCATTAAGCGTAGAGGACACCTGATTCCCTAACGAGGGACGCTTAACAGCATCTCCAATATTGCTGTTGAAAAGTTTGATTATATAACAAATAGCTTAGCTGATTTTTTATTTTATTTTTGCATTTAACTGCTTTGTATTGTAACTAATAAATAATAATTTTATTGTTACAAGTGCCTCTCGTGAGATTTTACTTATAACTATTAAATAAACCTTAACCACGAACAACCACAAGGGGAGTCTTCTACGTCATTCCTGAAGGACTGCAACCTGCGGGCGGGTGAGTAACTTTTGGTTTTGGCTAGATTTGACTGTCCTTACCCTACCTGAATAATCATAGGGTTAAAGGTGATAAACGCACCATTATTGAACAATGTTGAATACGTTTGTTTGAATGCTTTGTAAATGTATTACAAATAAAAAATGAGAAAAAAATGTATTTACAGCATTTGGACAATACTTTGTTAAGCACCTTTGGCACCAATTACAGCCTCAATTCTTTTTCAGTATGATGCTACAAGCTTTGCTCATAATCATTTGGCAATTATCTGCCATTCTTCTCTTTATCTTTCAAGCTCTGTCAGCTTGGATGGAGGCAGACACACATTTTTATTTTCTGAGGTCCATTAGGTGTTTATTTTGCAATTTCCAAGTGTGTTTTCATATGTCCTCACTGAGGACAGGATTGAGTTTGGCCACACCCTATGAAGACCAGATCGGTGGAGTGCGGCAATGATGTTTGTCCTTCTGTGTAAGTTTCTCCCATCTGCATATATGATCATGGAGCTCAACTTTTAGTTTCTTGGTCACCAGTTTAGACAAGGCCCTTCTCCATCGATTGCTCAGTATTACCAGGAGGACAGCTCTGGGAAGATCCCTGGTGGTTCCAAACTTCTTTCATTTACAGATGATGGTCACTTTGCTCAATTGGACCTTCCACGAAATTTTCTGTACCCTTGCCCAGTCTGGATACAATCATGTATTCAAGGACTACAAACAATTCCTTGGACTTCATGGCTTGGTTTGTGCTCTGACATGCATTGTTAACTGTGAGATCTTATATAGACAGGTGTATGCCTTTCCAAATCATGTCCAATCAACTGAATTTACCACAGATGGACTCCAATCAATTAAGTAAATACATATCAAGTATGATCAGTGAACAGGTGGCTCCTGACCTCAATTTTGTTTGTCATGGCAAAGGCTGTGAAAAGGCTGTATTGTTTAGAATTTAAAGGAAAATAGCTAATTTAATACATTTTGGAGTAAGGCTGTTACATCAAATGTGGAAGAAGTGAAGTGCTGTGAATACTTTACAGATGCACTGTAGGCACTTGAAAATGGCTCAGACAGCAATAAAAGATGGTTTGATGATTGAATTGCCACAGTCTTAACAAAATTAAGGACACTCACCTTAAAGTCTTCAGGTGACAATTTGGAACCTGTAGTAAATCATTGAGACGCTGTACTCCTGATTGTCCAGGATCATTTCCTGTGAGATCCAGCTCTATCAGGTGTGAAGGGTTTGATATCAGAGCTGAAGCCAGAGCTTTATAACCTTCTTCAATGATACTGCAGTCTGATAGTCTATAGAAAATCAATTTTAAATTCAGTATTTAATTGCATTCATTAATCACTTGTGTGTAAAAAGGATGTAAGTAAAATATGTTTAATCATGTCAAATGTAAAACTTAAGTAAATAAGTTAGTCAGTATAAACCAGGGATGGGCACTTAAGTTCATAGACTTCAGACTTGACCTGAAATGCCTTGACTTATAACAAGTGCTTAGTGTTGTTTATGGCAAATATATCTTTCAATGCTATATACTGCAGTATTTTTATCTAAAGCCAAAAAGACTTTGTTCAAGCCTTTTCCAGCTCTGTATGCTTTCTCACTCCTGACACACACTGATGCCAAGTGTAAGAGCTGCAGATGATACATGGTGAGCAGCAAAATTGTAGATTACTTTCACTGAAAAACAGCAGAAAAAAACAATGCAGTTCTAGGTCTGTCATGACAACTCTCAGAAAAGTTTAGCAGGGTAATGGACATGACATTGTTAAAGTATTTGGCCTTAGCAGAATAGATCTGCTACGCTACTCCTGCTGAATTGCTGCTGCTGTTGGTTATTGCTGTAGTTGTAGATTAATATTGCTGCTGCTGCAAGCAAGTACATAACTTGCTACTGCCAATGCATATTGTGATACAGTGCTGTGAGTATTTATGACATACTGCTGCTGCACAAATAGCCTAAAATAACCTGTAGAAGATCTATACAGGTGGAGCCTGAGAAGGTGGATGGTTTCAGAGGAACTCTAAAAGTGTGATGTGAAATGCCCAAATTAACACCACTAGCCATTTAAATAGTTGCATGCTCATTGGTTGTGTATGCAACATGAACTAATCAGCTTATGCCAAGTCGTATAACTCTGTGATATCATCAGTTATGTTAACAACCAGTCAGCCTGCATCATCTAGAGTTTCATGGCAGAAAGGTATTTATTTTTCTTTCTATCTATTTATCTATCAATAATCTATGACTATGACTGTTCAAACCAGATGTGACAAGATGTTCCTTATCTACATGAAGAACATTTCAAAATAATCATGTAATTATAATTGGGAATGTTGTTGTTAGATGGCTAGGATAGAACTTTGAAACTGCTGGTTATCTTTCCTATCTGCCCAAATGAGTACCTTTTGATTATTGTAGACATTTTTAATAGATAATGCTTTTAAGTAAAAAAGTATGGACTTTAGGAGGAAAACCCTGAACAGAAACAGCATTTATCATCACATGGCCTCGCATGTATCTAAATGTAAAAAAAAAAAAAAAATACATGTAAAAATAGAAAGATTTCTGAATGAGTTTTTTTTTAGCAAGGCATTAAATGACTTAATACTTGACTCAGACTCATCACCAAAGACTCAAGACTTGAATCAGACTCCAGCGACAAAGACATCAGGCTTGACTAAGACTCCAAGTTAAATAATTTTCTGGTATAGAAGCTGCAGACTAGCTGATATGTGTATATTTATTATAAAGCCATAAAGACACCTAGGGGTTAACCCATGGCATTTCAAATGAAAATGATTTTTTTTTCTGACCACAAATTGAGTCTAATTTTCCACTTTGCATTGACATCTAAAATTGTTTTCTCTATTTTAACCTTAAATGCTACACTAATAGAATACATTGAATTAAAATATACAACTTTTTTTATACCAGTTATTATTGTTATAAAACTTTGAAGTAAAAATGGGAGGAGGATGATTAAATGTTAATAGAACTTACAATTAATTTCACTTTATGTCTCAGAATGTCTATTTTTGGTTTGTAATTTCACAGCTGTATTTACGTGATATTAGTTTAAACATCTCCACTGCACTGATAATGTACTGAGTACTTATGATGAGTAGTGATTTATCGAACAATATATATACAAATTAAAAATAAAGGAAGAACACTTTAATTGTGATAACTGTGATAGATTCAGTTTAATTGTGCAGAGGCATTTTTTGCCCCCTTATCTTGAATTTGGAGGGCAATATTTTTTATTTCTACATTTTGTTATTCTTAATTCCGGGTTTTCACTAGTCGGTCGTGCCTGCTGCACTCCCGAGACACAGCAAAGTAAAACAGCGTAACTTTTGCTCAGATACACCTAACCCTAGTTGATACTTTATTTCAACTTTTCAATTATTTCATTAATTTAAAAATAAACAAATGCCTTTCCGATGTGATATAAGTGAAAAGGGAGACGATTTCGAAAATATGTTACTCGTTTTTATCACTTGCGCCACTGAAAATGTTGTTCATTAGCCGTCTTTTGTAATATGTGTAAATATGGCCTATTTGCATTGTGTAAAAACACATTAAATAAAAGGCACCAGACTACAGAAAATGGCATATACTACTGTATTTATTTTTTTCTGGGGGAGGACCCACCCACATTTATTTTGCTTCTGACGCCCATGAATTAATATATAATATTCCTGTGGTATTGAGTGTAGCTGTTGGTAAAATGTACTCACTTGAGTATCTTCAGTTCACACAAAGGATTCTTCAGTCCCTCACAGATCTTTTTAACTCCTGAGTCCAGCAGACGGCTGTTGTTCAGGTCCATCTCTTTCAGAATGGTTTTGGAGGACAGAACAGTAGCTAGACCTGAACAGCTTTTCTCTGTGAGATCACAGTTATTTAGCCTAAACAAAAAACAAACAAACAAAAACAGCATTCTTTATTATTCAGATCAAAAGCTCTTCATATCTGCTTGCGCGTGTGACTGAAAAAAAAAAAAACAAGTTTTAATATGTAAAATTGTTCACTCACTGTATTTTCTCTAGTTTGCTATGAGAGTCCTTTAAAAGAGCAGAGAGCTTCTCCCAATTCAGATCTCCTAATTTAACTTCACTCAGATCCAGTTCTTTCAGTAATAACGGACTTTTGCCCATAACTTTTGTGAGATGGTCACATGCATCCTGTGCATCAAGACTTTTCAAAAACCTACAGGAAATATAAATTATCTTTATTATTATTTAGATCAGATAATTATGTTAGAATTTTACTACTGCTTGTAATGTTTTCTTAATAGTGATTGATTACAATCTGAAATTAGTAAGAATGAAAATTAACTAGAAATACTAAAAGTGGAAATCCTTACTAAAATGTGATTTGCAGTGGTTAAAAAACTATATGACATAATCTTAGTCATTTAAGGAAATATAACATCTGTACAGTTGATGAAAACTGTACAGATGTTATATTTCCTTAACCATTTCAAGTGTGCCAATAAAATAAGCAATAAACATTCAAATGACTAAGATTATGTCATATAGTTTTTTAACCACTGCAAATTACATTTTAGTAAGGATTTCCACTTTTAGTATTTCTAGTTAATTTTCATAAAAGTGTAGTAACTGATTTATGAAATTATTGGTATTTTGTTAATTAAATAATAATTCAAAACAAGACATGGCTTTTTAACTGACTATTGATGTTATGTAACATGGTTGTTTATTTTGATTTAATGTAAGGTCTAATAAGCACTTGAAGGTTTTAATCACCTGATGGTCTTCAGTTGACAGTTTGGATCCTGTAGTAAATCATTGAGCTCCTCCACTCCTGATTGTCCAGGATCATTTCCTGTGAGATCCAGCTTTATTAGGTGTGAAGGGTTTGATCTCAGAGCTGAAGCCAGAGCTTTATAACCTTCTTCAGTGATATTGCAGTCTGAAAGTCTTTAAAAAAAAAACATCATATTAGTAATGGTATTATAAATATTATTGAAAGTCATCATTAAAATGATAAATAATATAGTTACATAAATCATAAAATTAGGACTGCCAGTCCTAAAATGTTTCATCTAATTAATTTCATGATGTTTCGATTAATCAGTCTAATTAATTGCAAAATAAATTTGACTCTGAAAATACCCACAAAAAGATTATTTAAAGCTATTGTGTGTTAAATGAGAAAGTGTGAAGTAGAGATTACAAAAATTGTAGCTTTAGAAAGAAATGATTCAACATAAATTACACAAACATTTAGGTTATAATGGCCTAACATAAACAATGGAACATGAATTAGATAGTTTAAGAAGAATCTCAGTATTTTTGTTCATGAAATTAAAGTAATAAGTAACCAAAACAGCTTTGCTACCAACAGTCTTCAAAATACCTTCTTTTATGTTTCACAAAGGAATGTTTTGAAACAACTTTTTCGAAACGAAAATTTCTTATTTACTGAACTGTTGTATAAATCACATTTAAACTTGTAATAGATCGGGACAAACTCAGCACTCCTGTTGCTTTTGCTGCTGGTGTGATAATGCTTATTATATGATATAAATATGAGACAGAATTCTTGAAGTTTAGGGCATAACTGTGGGTGGGGTCAACCTGTTAACTGCGTTAAAATCATTAAAAGTTTTCATAACTAATAAATTGAGTTATTGTGTTGAACTGACAGCCTTACATAAAACAGAATGGTTTTATTTAATATTGACATAAATCACCCATAGACATGCATACAATTTAGGCATTAACCATTGCTTTATTAAATAACCTTAATAACCCAATCTTATTAAATTACTAGTTCACCCAAAAATGAAAATCGATTATTATTTATTCACCTTCATGTATTTATTCCCCCCCCCCCACTCATGCACAAAAGAGATGTTAGACAACATAAGTCTCTGCAAATTTGAAACTTCTGTCTTTCTTTAGTCTTTTTTCCTTTAGTTAAGCTTATTAACCCTTTGAGCGGTACGGTCCCACATATGGGATTTAGAACGTTCGGTGACGTCACGCAACTGACAAATTCAAACTGCGCTTTGGCGGCTGGCTGGCGCTGAGCAAGAGATGGACGAGCTCTGAACTTGTCATATAATTACAACTATGCAGTGTTTTTAACCACATAACGCTTATTTTAGGTTTCAGACATTTAAATACACATAAGTACTAGTAAAACAAGACAAGAGTTTGTAAAATACACACATAGGTCTATGGAAGTAGCAAATAACAATCTATTCAAATATAGTTTGCAGATGTGTTTTATTCATATCACATACACGTAGTCTAAGTAACTAAAAATTTCTCTCTAATCCTCTTCTAGTTCACCAACCACTTACTTGCATGTATTTCGGGAGAAACAGATGAATGTATGTGCTGTAAATACAGCTGACAGGACTCTCTGAACAGCAGCGTGAACAAACATGGCGGCATCCATCTCACATTACAGATTACGATCCAAATCATTTGTATAGGGTTTTAAATGACGAAACATACTAATTCACACATATTTGTGAATCGGAATATCAGATAGTTCATGGCATGGTAAGCAAGTGTGTGAGTATTCTGGATAAAAAAGGAAAAACAAAATAAAAGCGATCTATCTGTCATACAGTGTTATTGTGTTTGCGCCATGGAAACAATAAGGGCGAACGTTCGAAAATAACGGTCGCTTAAAAAAAACTCGCTCTCGGCGGTCCGCTAGAATATTTTAAACTCACCACTGAAAGGGTTAAATGAACATTAATACAATATATATAAACATGCAGAAAAGTCAATAAATTAAATTACACACTTCAGCTCCTTTAATCTGCAATGTGCGTATTTCAGCAGAGGAAAAATCTTCTCAATTCCTAAATTGCCTAGTTTATTTCCACTCAGATCTAGTTCTGTCAGGTTTGAAGGATTTAAATTAAATGCTGATGTCAGAGCAGCACAACCTTTTGCTGTAATATTGTTATTATTCAACCTGCAGAGAAAAAAAAGACAAGAAAATAAATCTAAATATTTAAACTGAACTTGGTCCTCAAATATTTTAAAGACGGCAATGATGTTCATTAAACTTTAAAAATAGATTAGCATTTAAAAAATGTATTAACCTTTTTTTGTTAAATACTTTTAGATTTTCTGAATTATAAAACAATGTAAGATACTCACATCAGTGTGTTGAGTTTACAGTGCTTATCCTGCAGTAGAGCAGCGATCTGATTCACTTGAGTGTCTGCTAGTTCATGTTCACTCAAAATCAGCTTTTTCAGGAGTAACAGGTTTTCACCCACCATTCCACTCACATACTGACAGGCTTCTTCTGCATCAGGACACAAAAACCTGCAGAAGAGAAGATGAAGCAGGAAGCAATTTTCAGTTCTCAAATAAACAACAGCATGAGAAATGGATCATTTTGAATTAGTGAAATATATATGAAATAAGAAATGATAAAAAGTTGCTTGTTTATTTTGTGTTATTTTATCACATCTCACCTCAGTGTCTTCAGTTGGCAGTTTGGATCCTGTAGTAAATCATTGAGCTCCTTCACTCCTGATTGTCCAGGATCATTTCCTGTGAGATCCAGCTCTATCAGGTGTGAAGGGTTAGATCTCAGAGCTGAAGCCAGAGCTTTATAACCTTCTTCAGTGATACTGCAGTCTGAAAGCCTACAGGAAAACAAAAGGAAACAATTTTTGAGAAACAGTTTCTAAAACTGTAATAATTATTAAATAAAAATATTTTAGTATGAGGATTATGTCATTAGGATATAATTCCCAACATTCCAACAAAAGCTTTGTCAATAAGAGGAAATTAATACAAGTGTCTTTTTCACTAATATACAAATAAGTGAAGCTACTGACTGACAGTGGTTCTCCAATACACATCTGGAGTCGTATTTACCCATGTATGTCATATAGAGTGCCAATATCAGACCCCATTTACAGACAAGATCTGGGCTTTTTACTAATTCATGTTTATATTAACAAAATTCAAACCTGAGTAACTGCAGTACACATTTTGATCTTCCTAGCAGAGTGGAGATTTTTGTTACTCCAGAGTTTCCTAGTTGATTTTCACTCAGCTCCAATTCTTTCAGGTTGGAGGGGTTTGAAAAAAAAGCTGATGCCAGAGCAGCACAACCTTCTTCTCTAATATTGTTATTATTTAACCTGCAGAGAAAGAAAACGTAGAAAGGAAGAATTATTTGATTTAATTCTAGGTCTTTTTTAAAAAGATCAATTATAGTCCGGAAACCAGCTAATGAATATATAATATCAAAAGTTACATTTGTTTTACATAAGTATTAAAGCATGTAAAATACCCACATCAGTCTGTTGAGTTTACAATGTTTGTCCTTCAGTAGAGCAGCGATTTGATTCACTCGTGTGTCTCCTAGTTCACATCCACTCAGATTCAGCTCTCTGAGGAGTAATGGGTTTTTACCCACAATTCCAGTCACATACTGACAGGCTTCTTCTGCAGCAGGACCCAAAAACCTGCAAAAGAGAAGATGAACCAAGATTCAATTCAGTTCTCAACTAAATCTGGTATAATGAAAACTATACAGTATCTCACAAAAGTGAGTACACCCCTCACATTTCAGCAACCATTTAAGTATATCTTCTCAAGGGACAATACTATAGAAATTAAACTTGTATATATTTTAGAGTAGCCAATGTGCAGCTTGTAAACCATTATAGATGTACTGTCCCGTCAGCCTAGTTTCTGGAGGGAAGACATCATGTTCTGCTTCAGAATGTACAGTACATAATGGAATCCATGTTTCCCTCAATGAACTGCAGCTCTCCAGTTCCAGCAGCACCCAGACCACAATGCTACCACCGCCATGCTTGACTGTAGGCAAGATACAATTTTCTTGGTACTCCTCACCAAGACATAGCCACACATGCTGGACACCATTTGATAAGTTTATCTTAGTCTCATCAGACAACAAGACATGGTTCCAGTAATTCATGCTCTTGGACAGGTTGTCAAACTTGTGAGCCAGCTTCAGATGAGGCTTCCTTCTGGGACGAAGAAGACACGACATGCAGTGTGCGGCATATGGTCTGAGTACTTACAAGCTGACCTTCTACTTCTGCAACCTTTAAACCAATGCTGGCAGCTCTCATGCATCTGTTTTTAGAAGCCAGGTTCTGCACCTGACACACAGAACTAGTAGTCAACTTCATTGATTAACCCTTGCAAGGCCTGTTCCGAATGAAACCCATCTTGGAAAACCTCTGTATGACCCTGACCACTGTAATGCAACTTGGCTTGAATGCATTGTTGAATACCCAGAGAGTTCTTTGCCATGAGGTGTCATGTTGAATATTTAGTGGTCAGAATGAGAGAATTGTACTTAAAGCACCATATTTTAACTGCTCTAATACAAGATACAAAACTGGTCCTGTCAAGCAGACAAAACATAAACATGAGGAATAGAACATGTGGCTTTGCATGGTTAAACAGCATACTGCTGTTATCACTTAGGGTGTACTCACTTTTGTAGCCAACTATTTTGACAATAATGGATGTATGTTGAGTTATTTTCAGAGGACAGTAAATCTATACTGATATACAAGCTGCACATTGACTTCTCTAAAATATATCTAAGTTTCATTTATATAGTATTGTCCCTTGAAATGATATAATAAAAATGGCTGTTGAAATGTGAGGGGTGTACTCACTTTTGTGAGATACTGTATTTCTACAAATAATTTGCCTGCATATAATTTATTCTGCATTATTTACTATGTCTCACGTCAATTTTAGTTGACAGTTTGGATACTGTAGTAAATCATTGAGCTCCTTCACTCCTGATTGTCCAGGATCATTATCTGTGAGATCCAGCTCTATCATGTGTGAAGGGTTCAAACTCAGAGCTGAAGCCAGAGCTTTATAACCTTCTTCAGTAATACTGCAGTTTGCAAGTCTAGAACAGGAATAAAAATGCAACATTCAGCTGATTAATCAACAATTTTAGAAATGTCATGAACAATACTCCCCAATGAAGGATTTTTTTTTTTTTTTTTTTTTTGCATTTAAAAAATAGATTTAAAATAGTCAAACAAAACCTGATGACTAAATATGAAGCAAAGAAAAAGAGACATTAATATGTTCAGAGATATTAATATGTTGGACATCAACTCACTTGAGTTTCTGCAGTTTGGAGTTCCCTTTCAGACCATCGGAGAGCAGCTTTACTCCTGAATCCTGCAGATTATTTTTGCTCAGGTCAAGATCCTTCAGACCGCTAGAGTCTGAATTGAGAACTGTAGCAAGAGCTGAACAGCTTTCCTCTGTTAGCATACATTGACTAAGCCTGGGTATAAATAGCTAGTTAGGAATAGTAATTTTAACATATTGCCCATGTTTCCAAACAAATAATATAGTAAAGTGGAAAATGCAGCATAAGTCATTAAAATGAATAGTTTGATGGCATTGCAATACATTATATATACACACATTTTTAAAGAATTTCTAAAACCAACTACATTTTTTTTCTGTTGTGTCACAACTTACTTCATTATCTCCAATTTGCACTTTATATTCCTTAGTCCAGTGCAGAGCTTCTTCATTCCTGAATCCTGCAGATTATTATTGTTCATGTTCAGCTCTTTTATACTGTTATCTGATCCAAGAGCTTTAGCCAGAGTTGAACAACTTTTGTCTGTTAAATTACAATCATTTAGTCTGAAGGAGAAAAAAAAAATCAGAATACAAAATAAGAAAACCTTTTATGTAAGGTTTATTCCTTTAATAAAAGTGTGTGTTTGTGCTTGTCAGTTCAATTAAACCAAGATTTTAGTTAGAGGCAAGTATCTTAATTAGTGTCTTTAGGTTAGAAAATGTGGGGGTTAGTGTATATATCTTTTATAGTAGAAATTAAGAGAAGAACATACTAGAATGGCAATAACTATGGACCAATCTGTTGCATAAATTTCAAAACTTAATAACATGGAGTTTTTGGAATTATGGGGCAGCCCAGACAAAAACTCTAAGAGTTAATTGAATTTAATGCAGGACACATTTTAAGGACCCACATGAATCCTGTTAATATAATTATTTCTGGTAGATTATTAATTATCTTTTTGATAAATTATTGTTTAAAAAAAACAAATGCATTTCATTTAATTTTGATTTAATAAATCACCTTAATAGACTTACAGAGCTCTTTTTGAGTTTTTGACTACTTCTGATAGTCTAAAGAAACATTCGTCCGATTTTTTGAATTTCTGAAGCTCAAACTCTTCCAGCTCGTCATCTGATGTCAATAACACAAAGGCCAAAGCAGACCACTGGGCAGGTGAAAGGTCACCAGATGAGAGACTTCCTTCTCTAAGTTGGGTTTGAATCTCTTTTACCAGAGTTTGGTCGTTCATTTCATTCAGACAGTAGAACAGGTTGATGGATCTCTCTGGAGACAGATTAGCTTCAAATTTCTGCTTGATGTACTGAACTATTTCCTTTCTGCTCTGGTCATTGCTGTCTTGCTGTGTCAACAGACCTCGTAGGAGTAGTCTGTTGGACTGGAGTGACAGACCAAGAAGAAAGCGAAGGAAAAGGTCCAGATGTCCATTTTCACTCTCCAGTGCCTTGTCCACTGCAGTCTTTAGCAAATCAATCATTGCTTCATTTTTGTTTTCCTGTTCTGTAGAGTCTTGAACTAATGCATTTTTCTTGTTGATATCTAAAAACAGATGTGCATAGAGGGCTGCAATAAACTCTTGAATGCTCAAGTGAACAAAGCAGTACATGGTACCCACAGTGACCCCTCTTTCCTCCTTAAAGATCTGGGTACACATGCCTGAATACACTGATGCCTTATAGACGTCAATACCACAGTCTTCCAAGTCACCATCACAGAAGATAAGGTTGTTTCTTTCCAGCTGATGAAATGCCAGTTTCCCCAGTGAAAGAATGGCATCTTTATCCCAGGAAACATTTGGTCTGAATTCTCCATCATACTTTCGACTGCTCTGCAGGATCTGAAATCGGAGAAAGTGTGTGTACATTTGTGTAAGAGTCTTGGGAGTGTCTTCAGTATTTGATTCCTGCAGTGTTTTGGAGGTATCATCAGCCAGATTATTTTTCAGATTATAAATTTTTTTCTCCTCCAATATGTTCTGAAGAACAGTGGCTGAAATCCAGCAGAAGACTGGGATGTGGCACATGATAAAGAGACTCTTTGATTGTTTAACATGACCAGTGATTACTTTGGCCAGATTCTCATCTGTGAATCTTTTTTTGAAGTACTCCTCCTTTTGTGCATCATTGAATCCTCGGACCTCTGTCACCCGGTCGATACATTCAGGGGGAATCTTACTAGCAGCTGCTGGTCTGGTGGTGATCCAGTCTCATTACCCTCAAAGTTCATGGGAAGTCGACATTCGTCTAATCCATCAAGAATGAATAGGACTTTGAATTGATTTCTTCTTGTAAGGTTCAGTCCTTTTATCTCAGGGAAAAAACAACTTATAATGTCTATCAAACTTTGATTTTTTTTCTCCATTAAGTTCATCTCACGGAAAGGAAGAGGAAATATGAAGCTAATATCCTGATTTTCTTCTTTGTCTTTTTCTTTTATTCCTTTTTCTAACCTTTCAGCCCAATCCACAATAAACTTTTGCACAGAGACTGATTTTCCGATGCCAGCAACTCCTTTTGTGAGAACAGTTCTGATCTGCTTGTCTTGTTCAGGTGCTTCAAACAAATGTGTGCATTTAACCTGTATCTCTTGTGATTCATGACACCTGGAAACAGTCTCAATCTGTCTTACTTCATGTTCATTATTGACCTGTTTACTACCACCCTGAGTGATATAGAGTTCTGTGTAGATGTTATCTAGAAGCTTGGAGTCACCATGCTTTGCAATTCCTTCTGATACAGATTGATACTTCTTCTTCAGGTGGGATATTAGCTGTTGTTGATAAATGAAGAACAGCTCATCTAGCACACAAAAACAGAGGATCGGCATTATTTTATTTTACTTTTATTTCATACATTTTATAAGTATGACAGACCTCCATTAGTGCCTTACCTTTTAGAGCATCTGCAACTTCATCTTTCTTCATCTGTCTCAGGAAGTAGAGTGTAATATCAAGAGCTGCTTCTTTGATATTGCACATGTCCTCTAGAAAGTCCTTAATAAAGTATTGTGTGTTCTCTTTTTTTAATATTTTCTTAAACTTTTCCAGCTCATTCTTCAGAAATACAGTTATCTTCTTCTCAAGCTTCTAAAAACAAGTAGGGGTAGACAAACAAAATGTACCCAAATTCTGAAATTATATTGATAACTGTTACATTTTATTCCATTGTTGTTTTTAAAAATATCTTTTTGATTTTGTAAACAAAGGGAAGTTCACATCATTACACACTAACTGAAGTAGTTCAAGCCTTTTATTGTTTTAATATAGATGATTTTGGCATACAGCTCATGAAAACCCAAAATTCCTATCTAAAAAAATTAGCATATCATGAATCTAATCATCTGAATCAACTAATTAACTCTAAACAACTGCAAAAGATTCCTGAGGCTTTTAAAAACTCCCAGCCTGGTTCATTATTCAAAACCGCAATCATGGGTGAGACTGCCGACTTGACTGCTGTCCAGAAGGCCATCATTGACACCCTCAAGCAAGAGGGTAAGACACAGAAAGAAATTTCTGAACGAATAGGCTGTTCCCAGAGTGCTGTATCAAGGCACCTCAGTGGGAAGTCTGTGGGAAGGAAAAAGTGTGGCAGAAAACGCTGCACAACGAGAAGAGGTGACCGGACCCTGAGGAAGATTGTGGAGAAGGACCGATTCCAGACCTTGGGGGACCTGCGGAAGCAGTGGACTGAGTCTGGAGTAGAAACATCCAGAGCCACCGTGTACAGGCGCCAGGTCAAGCCACTTTTGAACCAGAAAAAGCGGCAGAAGCGCCTGACCTGGGCTACAGAGAAGCAGCACTGGACTGTTGCTCAGTGGTCCAAAGTATTTTTTTTCGGATGAAAGCAAATTTTGCATGTCAATCGGAAATCAAGGTGCCAGAGTCTGGAGGAAGAATGGGGAGAGGGAAATGCCAAAATGCCTAAAGTCCAGTGTCAAGTACCCACATTCAGTGATGGTCTGGGGTGCCATGTCAGCTGCTGGTGTTGGTCCACTGTGTTTTATCAAGGGCAGGGTCAATGCAGCTAGCTATCAGGAGATTTTGGAGCACTTCATGCTTCCATCTGCTGAAAAGCTTTATGGAGATGAAGATTTCATTTTTCAGCACGACCTGGCACCTGCTCACAGTGCTAAAACCACTGGTAAATGGTTTACTGACAATGGTATTACTGTGCTCAATTGGCCTGCCAACTCTCCTGACCTGAACCCCATAGAGAATCTGTGGGATATTGTGAAGAGAAAGTTGAGAGATGCAAGACCCAACACTCTGGATGAGCTTAAGGCCGCTATCGAAGCATCCTGGGCCTCCATAACACCTCAGCAGTGCCACAGGCTGATTGCCCCCATGCCACGCCGCATTGAAGCAGTCATTTCTGCAAAAGGATTCCCGACCAAGTATTGAGTGCATAACTAAACATAATTATTTGAAGAATGACTTTTTTGTATTAAAAACACTTTTCTTTTATTGGTCGGATGAAATATGCAAATTTTTTGCGATAGGAATTTGGGGTTTTCATGAGCTGTATGCCAAAATCATCAATATTAAAACAGTAAAAGGCTTGAACTACTTCAGTTAGTGTGTAATGAATCTAAAATATATGAAAGTCTAATGTTTATCAGTACATTACAGAAAATAATGAACTTTATCACAATATGCAAATTTTTTTTAAAAGGACCTGAATATATATTAGTGGTGGGCATAGATTATTTATTTATTTATTTTTTAATCTAGATTAATCTCACTGTAATTTTGAAATTAATCTATCTTAATCTAGATTAAAATGGCTAATTATAATTCTGCTGAAGGCAATGTGTGTGCTACCCAAATAATGACTAAAAGTAAGTCTTTGAGAACGGGTTTCTCAAGCCAGGTGGCGCATTAGATCAGGCGCTCATCTCCTGTTTCCAAAATGCATCAAAAACTGCTTGACAATTGCATTTACAACACAGTTAACTATACAAACTTGTGTAACCAAGTACTTCAGCGCAAAAGGCTGCACGACGTGCGCGTTCCCGTTAAATACACAGACGCGCACGGGCATGGATATCTGCGTGCATAGTTTTCGATTAAACTGCGGGTCTTTATTTCGGGATTATCAAAGTAAATTTTAACTCAAACTTGAGATTTTACTGTGGCACGTGCGGGTCTAGCAACGCACCTGCCCTGAAGCAAACCCGGCGTCTTCATAGCTGCATCCATGTTTGCAAAATTGCACGTCTCGTTTGATGTGGTAATTTCACAGTAGTTATACACACAGGTGGAAGACTCGTTCTCGCCTCCTACTGTGCAATTCGACTAGGTATACATCATCCGCGCTAAATATCAAGGTGAAAGTCATCATAGCTTACGTAGTTCAGACCCAGCTCCAACCCAACTTTGAGAATAGATTAACGGCGATATTTATCGTCGTTTTAATATTTAATATTTAACGTGAGTCTCACGTTAATGCAGCACGTTAACGCTGATAACGGCCCACCACTAATATATATATATATATATATATATATATATATATATATATAATATATATATATATATATTAGGGCTGTCCCCGACTATGAATTTTCATAGTCGAATCAGAATTTTCGAATCTTTCTATAGTCGACCGATAGTCGAATCATCTAGGCCTAATGTGTGTGTGTGAATGGGTTGGGAGGGGCACGACACTATAGTCAGCAGGAGGGTAAAACAGTTTTTATTTTATTTTACACACTGCACACAGCAACAACTTTTAATAAAGCGACCAAAACTGCCTGCCAACTGACAGACGAACTTATTTAGGTTTAAATAAACACACAGAACGCGTCTTTTAGTTCTAAAAACGCGAGGCGCACAGCACTGCCTTTTTTGCTAAGCAACGACCGAAACAGCTGTCCTGTCAGTCAAATCAAAGGATCATAGCGCGAACGCTCTAAAATCTTAGTTTTTTGCTGTTAAGTAAACTGTCATATTAGCAGAAACCCTAAATAATACAGCTCCTGGTTACCCAGGATAGACACCAAAGGTTTCTCCTCCATTTCTTGCAGTCTCCGGACTTTTTAAGCAACGGTAAACTTTCGCCATCACAACAGAAGACCCGCCTCTCCATTCATTCGATTGAACAATGGAAAAGAACGCGAATGACGTTGGGCGTTTTTCCGCTCAGAGTTTCCAAAATGCACCAAAAACTGCTTGACAATTGCATTTACAATAGGGATGCT
>NC_133367.1:15190306-15313757 GCF_049309525.1 Garra rufa | reverse complement strand
AAAAGTGTAAGATGTTTTACTTCAGAAGTGTTCTATTAATTACCAGTGGTATCAGTTCATTAACTGAAAAAAATAAAAAATAAAATTATATATATATATATATATATATATATATATATATATATATATATATATATATATATATTTATTTTATTTTTTTTACAAAAGATAATGTGTTTTGCATCATAGCTTTGTCTAAATAACTTTCAACCAAACCAAAATCAAATAATGATCAAAATGTAAAAGACTACAGTTTAAACAAGTAGGCTATACAGTATTCTGACACAGCCTGGAGAAAAAAAAAAAAAAAAAAAAAAAAAAATTATATATACATATACATATACATATGATAGAGATGGATCACTCAAATCAGAAACAATGTGAATGCTATAATGACGGCAATGGACATGAGCAGTAAATTAAAGTTCACAAGGCATTAGTTTGTTCCTTCTAGATGCTGAATATTTTCTGGTGAAAGCATGATTTAAACAGGTACAGCACTTATTCACATGCAATCACTCTGTCAATAATGCATTAAAACAAATGTAATGGTATCCGAATTCGAATGAGCAGAAATCTGTAAGAAATGCAGTGATCTGTAGGTAAAATAACTGACTGAAAATATCATGTATGTTTTATTTTCATTACAAACTTTGCACTGCATAAAGCAGCAGTTATACTCTTTTAATGCTGACAATGTTATTAGCTTTGTGTGTGGTAGGAATAAAGTTTGCACACTAGGTGTTCCAAACTCTCCTGTTATTTTATTTTAGTATTTTTTTATAAATATACATATATATATATTCTGAACAGGACCGTTATATTTCAAACATTATTTCAGAATTTATACATCATTATTTAAGTTTATACATCAGCCCTCAGGAGTCTCTAACCATGCTCCTGAAGGGCCACTGTACTGCAGAGTTAAGCTCCAACCAACTCCAACACCCCTGACTAAAAACTTTAGAGGTGTGTTCAACTTAAAGTGGTGCTACCCAGACTGATTGGTGTATGACATCAAAGTACAATGAGAGCAATCCCAGAGCATATTCAAAATCATATACTCTGAAATCATTCTAGCTGTACAGTGGTGTCATACACATATACATCAGTCTGTGTAGCACTGTTTCAACTGTTTGTTAATTTATGATAAATTGGCTAATGCAACATTGTAACGTAGAACACATAAAATACCTTTTGGTAGATGATGGTGTTTCCTCACTGAAGTTCGCTACTTCACCTTTTGACTGGTCACTTTTCACAGACACAGAGCTGAATACAGGTGAGCCTGATCTTTCACTAATGAAAAGAAAAACAGAGAGGAAAAAACACAGCAGAGGTTTTATCTTTGAAACGGCAATTAAATACAGTTTTACTAAAACTATAATTAGGCCCACAAGCCCCCATAAAGTTTTGTTGTGCCTCAGTTAAATTTTCCGGCTAAATTATTCTGATTAGGTAGGTTATTACCTACAACTGGAATAGGTTTTCCTATTCACTGAACATTAGCTTGTACATCATTTAAATTATTTAAAACACCAAGGTTCAACATATTCTGCTAAGTCTCTTTTGTATGCCTTTGGTAGACTGGCTGCCTGCTGTACTCCTCCTACTTTTATGTCTATGATTGTAATCCTGAACTTGCAGTGAGATGACAATCAGTCATAATTGTCATAGTCATAATAAGCTTTACGCTTATCGCTGGTAATAAGTGGTATATGAAATTGTATTTAGTTGAATGAGGATATCCGTTTTTAGAACTCATTTACCTGGATCTGTGTACTTCTGCCCCCATTTGTTTTTTGTTTATTTTTTTATAAATTTATTTGAACCCAGCAATGAGATACAGAAAATGCATTTTTTTTTTCTTAATGGCTCAAACACTGATGAACAGAATAAGCAGACACATACTAATTTTCATTATTCATTATATTCAAAATGTTCTTGATATTTACACATTTAAGAGGTTACTCTGCAATAAAAAAACATATTGCAAGTTTCAGAACTCAGGAATAATTCTACCCTTCTGAAAAAACAGGATTTGAAGTCGGTAAAAAACATTTCCCCTCTACATGTCCATATTGTGTTATCATTGTTGTATGTAACTGATGAGATTCATTTTTAACAATTCATGTTTGTCCATCAATCACAAGCACCATACTGCTGTTAGCTAAAAAAAAAAAAGACTTTAACCTAGAGAAACATATAAAACATTTTGGTTTGTTTGTTTTAAATAAGTAGCACAATCAGTGCAACTTTGCACCAATCATAACTTGTTACTTTCTGTTCTGCCACAATATAACCTGCCCTTTGTCATGTGCAAGTGGAACTGAGATATAAGATGCACTATTTCCTGCTTTCCTTGGACTCAAAACAAGTTATGTGCCTGCCTACCTTATTACCGAGTATTTAACTTTGCTTGCAACAATATATATATATATATATATATATATATATATATATATATATATATATATATATATATATTAGTGGTGGGCCGTTATCGGCGTTAACGTGCTGCGTTAACGTGAAACTCTTATCGCGCGATAAAAAAAAATATCGCCGTTAATCTATTCTCAAATTTGGGTTGGGAGCTGGGTCTAAACTACGCAAGCTATGATGACTTTCACCTTTATAGTTTAACGCGGATGTATACCGAAGACTATAGAATATGGTCGCGCGTTTAAGTCTCCTCCGCCAAAACACAGACGGGATCGCGTCGTCCTCCATTCATAAAAACCGAATCTACTATAGCGCGAAATGCCACGTAAATTCGTCGTTTTTTGGATTCATAAATCAAATGTTGGTCTGTCACTTAATTCAAATCGCGATATGGACTAGTGTATGTGAAAACTGAAATGCAAAAAGACCGTTTTAATATGAATCCGGTATGTTCCGTTTGCCTAGCTGTATGTATGCATTGCGGAGACGAGTTTTTACTACACGCATCGCATATACTGAAACACACGTGACGCTCCCGGTAATTTTTGGCATTTTCATCTCACATGAACAGATAAACTCAATCTCCCAAACTGCTGTGAGTGTCACTTTTACCGTTTCATTTTTATGAAAACGAGCATCATATCATACTGTATGACACAAACTTCACGGCAAACTGTCAAAATAAAAGTATGGTGTAACATGTAATGGGTTGGGTAGGTGTTGACGTTAAAAAAAAACACAATCTAATAGGTAGAAAAAATAATTTCATTGTTAGTTAGTAAACACAAGTACATCTAATTGAACATAATTTATTTTCATCAACAAATTATCATAGAACAGCTTTATGAGCTTTATGATCCATTCTCAAAGACTTTAAGTCATTATTTGGGTAGCACACATATTCTGAATGCCTTCAGCAGAATTCAAATTAGCCATTTTAATCTAGATTAATCTAGATTAAATCTTGGAATTAATCTAGATTAATCTAGATTAAAAAAATTAATCTATGCCCACCCCTAATATATATATATATATATATATATATATATATATATATATATATATATATATATGTAAAGTCAAGTCAAGTCAAGTCACCTTTATTTATATAGCGCTTTTAACAATACAGATTGTGTCAAAGCAACTGCACAGTATTTAAACAGAACAATAGTGTGTAAGTAACGCATTATTGTAGAGAATAAATTTCCAGTTGTAGATAATCAATTTTCTTTTTTCTTTTTTTTTATATATATTATACTGACTCAATTATCAACACACTCAGTGTGGAATTATTTTTTTTTAACCATATTTAAACAAACATATTTATGCCTAGTTTATTGTTTATAAATCCTGATATATCTGCAGAAAATTGTATGCACATTTCTACGCCCATTTTGTGTGTATGCAACATTAAACAACGTTAAAAAATAAACACGGCCTCACATTGTGTCAATCACGTTTACACACTGCCTCAAAAACTTTCATCTGTCATAAAAAAAATTCAGACCAGATTTTGATTAATTTTGATGGAAAGGTTGGACGGATATGAAAAAAAAAAAAAACGCATATAAAAAATTTCAGACTGACTTTCATACAGTGTGCAATGACCTTTAGAGGCAGGTGTGTTTGAGTAGGGTTGGAAGAAAAGTTTGCAGGACTTTAGAGGTGTGTTCGACCTAAAGCAGTGCCTAAGAGTGATTCCAGAGCATATACTCTCATGGTACTTTGGCAGTGCCGTTTCAAGTCGAATACACTTTTTAATGACCTGAATCAGAGGTAATCAATTTATGGTAAATTGGCTAATGCAACATTGTAACGTAGAACACATAAAATACCTTTTGGTAGATGATGGTGTTTCCTCACTGAAATTCGCCACTTCACCTTTTGACTGGTCACTTTTGACAGACACAGAGCTAAATACAGGTGAGCCTGATCTTTCACTAATGAAAAGAAGAACAGAGGAAAAAGCACTGCTAAATTTCACCTAAATAACATAGGTTTTATTTTTGAAATGACAATAAAATACAATTTTACTAAAACTATAATGAGGGCCCACAAGACCCCTTGAAGTTTTGTTGTGCCTCAGTAAAATGTTCCTGCTAAAATATTCTGATTAGGTAGATTATTACCTACAGATGAAAATAGGTTTTCCTATTTACTGAACGTTAGCATGAACATGATTTAAAACAAGAAGAATCAAGTGAACATATTCTACTCAATCTCTTTTACATGCCCTTGCCTGACTCACTGCCTGCTGTACTTCTCCTACCGTCATGTTTAAGACTGAACAGAATAATCTCTGCAATAAAAAAAAAAAAATAAAAAAAACATATTGCAAGTTTCAGAACTTAGAATAACTCTCCATTTTTAAAACATGAATTGCTGTTTTCTACCCTTCTGAAAGACTAGGATTTGAAATCGGTAAAAACCATTTCCCCTCTACACGTCATCATCGTTGTATGTAATTAATGAGATTCATTCGTAACAACTCATGTTTGTCCATCAATCACAAGTGCCATACTGCTGTTAGCTGAAAATAAAAGACTTAACCTAGAGAATCACAATGATACGTTAGTAAAACAGATTTTTATTTATTTATTTTTTGCAAACGGTTGAACTTTGCACCAATCTTATCTTGTTACTTTCTGTTCTGCCACAATATAAGCTGCCCTTTGTCAATTGCAAGTGGAACTGTGCTAAATACCAAACTATTTACAGCAAAACAAGTGATGTTCCTGCCTACCTTATTATGAAGTATTTAACTTTGCTTGCAACCATATCCACTATATTGACTCAATTATCAATCATGCAAGACCACAAACCTCTGTAAACTGTAAATTTGTTCAGCAGTGTTTAAAATAATTCTCTGAAAACAGTCTCAGTCTTACCTCTGTTTCTCTGAGAGACTCATCTCAGACGGAGAGTCCTTTCCTTGCTCCTCTGACATACTGCAGCTAAACTGCCAGTGCAAACATCAGCACTGGTGTCAGTGAAGACAGCTTCTCAATGTGTTACTGAGATAAATAACATTTCAAAAGGATAAATGATAAAGAGAAAGAATGCTGAGTTAACAAACAAGCAATATTAAAACAAAATTAAAACAAATATGGTAACCAAACAGCATTTGTGTAAAAAAATAAATAAACAAAAACATTTCAAACTTTATCAACTGTAATCTCTAGCTTCCGAGACAAATTAGAAGTACAAAAGGATTTGTAGAGAAATTTTTGATATAAACCAAGAGTGGACTGGTTTTCCTTTGGTGTAAACGAAACTTGGTTTTCACAAGACCCGCATATTCTCACCAGAGCTCATACTACGTCTACATCATCTACTGGAACTTCACGTACAATTGTTAGTGGCAGCAAGACATCACAGTTTAAAAGATTTCGCTTTAAAATCTTCACTGCCATCATAAAGCTTGAAAGAGCCAGGACATTTTTAATATAACTCGGATTGGATTTGTCAGAATGAAAAAGTCATATGCACCTATAGGGTGGCTTAAGTGTGAGTAAAAAGTAAAAAGTAATTTTCATTTTGGGGTCAACTATTCTTTTACATAAGCTAATTTTTTATTTTTATTTTTTTATCCCCCACCCAAAAAAATAAAATAATTAATTTTGGCATAAAAACTTACTTTGTACAGAAGGTCTTAGGCAGCAGTATCAGAATCAAGAAGACTGAAACACTTTCAATTTGTGATCACTGTTAAACACATGTGCTTATAATTTTATCTTTATTATCATTTATCTAGAATCAAAGTTCAGTCTGTAATAAAGGGGAGATTCTGTGTCATCGACTTTTCCAATTTTCAAGACTTTTAATGATTAACAGCGTTGACTGACCTACTCTCCTTCAATTCAGTCTTGTAGCACATTCAGTCTTTTGTTAGCCTATTTGTTGTAATGTGCTATACTCACATTTTCAAAGTGTTGTAGAGCCTTTTTTTTATCACATTCAGTGTAAACACAACATATTCTATCAGTTTTTCTGAATTTATGCATGAATTGAGTAATTATATTTTGGTCAACACTCATCAGCTATTTAATATAAATTTTATTAAGCACTATAAAACAACTTACAAAAAAAAAGTTAGAATCACTTTACAACAAAATTAATTAAACATTAACTGGAGCTTAACGAGCAAAACGGATCATAGTTTGGACCGAATCAGGGCTCTGGACTGTGACCAAAATGGTCGCATATGCAACTATTTTTTGTACTTTTCTTTTTGTTTTCATTTTGAAAATATTTGCTGTTTACCTCACATTAAGCTATGGAGGCTTTATTAAAATTGTTTAAATGTATTTATTTATTTGATTTCTCAGTGTTTGCTAAACATAATTTATTAGTCGGCATATAATACAGCATCAAAAGGGAAAAGCCATTCCTAAAGCGGAATTCCCGTTCACAAAATTAAAATAACAAATAATACTGATGAAAAAGAAGGGCTGGATGTTAACTACATGCTACCATATAACTATAAATTATGATAAAAGAAAAACTATTTATCAGCAATGAGCATTGATTAATCCTTTGTTGTAGCAATAAAAAAAGAAAAAGCATATGCTCAAAACTGAGAGCTATAGTCTCAAAACAGAGAGCAGTGGGAAAAATTAGTTTAAATGTGCCTCATGTTTAAAGCCATACTCTTTTGTTTGCCGTCAAATGGTTGACCACTGCCATGTGTGTATCCTGTCTTGGAATGTGGCGAAAAGTCCTATACAACGGGAATAATGTCATTTAGCGTGTACATGTCTACTGAACTTCGATAATGTGACCGAAATAGGAATACTCCACCTGTCTTAATTCGATTTGTGTTTACTTAAAGTATGGCTTTAGCCGGATTACAGTAATCGAAATACTCATGTTACATGGTTGATTCTTAATCAGTTTTTTTTTTTTGTCTTAATCGTGTTATTATCAGAATATAGTGACCAGGTATAAACAGCCCCATAAAGTCATGGGATAGATTTAATGTGGCTGGATGTGTTTAGTGTTTATGTATAAATTCAAGTGATAATTACATCAAATCTAACTTTATGGATGACAAATTTACTATCTCTGTATACTTAGTGGAGAAGAGGAGATAAGTATCCTCAGAGCTGCTCACACTTATATGAAAACCAAAAAAAAATAAAAATAAAAAAAACGAAAAGAATGCATTTGTTTACACTACCAATACAAACAGCTAAAACCAGCCTAAGCTGGTTGGCTGCTTTTAGCTGGTCAACCAGCCTGGTTTTAACTGGTCAGCAGGCTGGTTTTGGCCCCTTCCTTAGCTGGTCATTTACTTTAGCCTCTTGGTTTTCTAAACTTTGAAAGCTTTCCGTCTCCCTGTTAGCGAATCAATATCCTTTTGCAGCTTTGGAATTTCCCTATCATGGGATTCTTTCAATAGTTACTTTTGTTTTTTGTCTATGATCCCCTGCTTGTCTGCTTTTTAAAATTAGAACATGTATAACCTCATCTAAAGTTTTGTTTTTTTCATGGTTTCTGTGAAAACTTTCACAAGTTTATCAACTGTCCAAGCTTCCCCATAAAATTGATCGATTTCAAACTTCTTCAACAGCTTCTCCTCATGTGTCGGAATGTTCAAACTCTTTTCTAGCCAGGTCAAGTCAAGTCACCTATAGCACTTTTGGCCATACAAATTGTGCAAAGCAGCTTTATGGTATTTAATAGGAAACTTAATAGCACATTTTACCCTTTACAGATTCCTCCACCCTATACTTTAACTCTTCCCTTCTTTATCTTACATCAGCAGTTAACGGTTGTACTCACTACACGTGGAGAGATGAGCTCAAGTCTCTCGTGACCTCTGAAGGCTGCCTTCTACCCAGGTTAAACATGGCCATTGTCACTGGTCTGAACATCAAGGCAGGTTCACAGGTTTTCTTCCTCTGAAAAACAGCAACATGCAGAAGAAGCACACAGGTTTCATCCAGTTTGTGATGCCAAGAATGTTTTCGGAATAAAGAGACAGGGAGTCCAGGGTGGAGATCAATAGCCTTTTATTAAGGTCAATACTAGTCAGTGTAAGAAGAAATGCCCTATGAGAAGAGAAGTAGCAGCTCAGAACACAGAAATCACTACTATATATCTCCTTCGCTGCCTGCTCAAGCATTAGCATACCTTTCAGTTCCCAGTTGCACCATGTACTTATTGATCAGTTCTTAACGGAAACATAGGAGGTATAGTTCAGCCTTGCATATAAAACTATGATTATAAGTTACACAGTATGAGAAGAATGAAGATAGAAAATTAGGTATATGATCCTAGATTTACAATATGCCAATACATAATATAGTACAATGCATGTTAAGCATAAAGCACCGTGAAAGCAACAACTTCAAATGCGGGAAATTGTGGGTACATAAATGCTGTCAACTGGCCAAATACTAAAGATTCAAAGCATTGTCTTATGTACGGAAATATTAGTTCATTATGAGACATAAGGATACGAAACTTAAAAAAAATTACAAAAATTTAAATAAATATATTTTGTACATAAAGTGTAAGAAAAAATATGAAAAAACACTGATAGGACCTGTTTGAACCCGTGTATATGTAGCCCACAGTTACTAAATTTTCATTTTAGCCTTTCAGTTTGTATGACTTGAAATAACCGTCATGAGCTATTTTCTAATTACTTCATTATGGATGAATTCAATCCAAACGTCATGATGTAGACTCAATACAAAACTAAAGCCTCATTCAGATTGCCCAATATCCGGATAGAATCTTAAAGGAGTCCTATTATGCTTTTTTAGCTTTTTGAACTTTAGCCAGTGTGTATGTTTGGGCGGGCAAAAAAAAAAAAAAAAAAAAAAAAAAAAAAAACATATTTTGGCATGAAACCATGAAAAATCTTCGACAAATCCAATCTGACCGGTCAGACTGAAACGGATTCCCAGGAATCGATTTGAATAGGATTCCAAACCACATATTGTAGCTTGAAACAGATTTGCACAAATCGGGTTTCATGTAGTTCATTGCTGTTTAGACTACCTAAATATGATTGGATTTGCATAAAAATCGGATATGGCCTGACAGTCTGAATGAGGTTCAAAAATAAACGTAACATTTCTCACGTGTTTCTATTAATACTGCATTATTTCATTTGAAGGTTTGAGCCTTTTCCACCTGTAAACTTTCGATTTGTTTAGCTTAGCTGTAAATTTGTCATTGTTTTTTTTTTTTTTTATAACAGTACTAAATGGAGAAATCCTAATTTAATGATGACTTTTCTTGTTCTGTTGACTCCACAGATTCCTCCTGAGCTTTAGACCAGGATGTTAACCACCCACTAAAGCTACCAATGTAGTTCACACCAGCTCTCCAGCTGAGCAAATGTTCCGTCTCCAGGCTGTAACGAGGAATCAGAAGAGAACAACGGTGTTAAATAGAACAAGTTTAAAATTAGTTACTATATTTCAATTATTCTGAGTACAAGGTTCTGAGTATTGAAGTGGACTTCAATAAAGACTAAAAATTGTTTACTCACCTCAGGTTACAGTTTGAGTCTCGTAGCACATCACTGAGCTGCTTCTTTGTGTCTCCTATTTTATTGTTACTCATTTCAAGCTCTTTTAAAAACAGCAGTGCTTTTGTTTCAGCCAAAGACTGAGCCAGACAAGCAACATCTGTAATGCCACAGTCATTTAGACTAGAAAAAGAAAGACAAGCAGACAGAGGAAGAAAAATTATTTTTACTTTCTTGATACAGTCACCCCACTGTTGTTTACTCTGCCATATTTAATTTACACATTTTTTCACGACTGTTTCATGAGGTTCGTTGTGTAACACTGCACATTTAAAGCTAATGAAATTATCACCTGTTTGCTACGGTCAGGTGTTTATTTTTACACTCTGCTTATATCAAAACACAATAGGAATTTTCCACAAATATACTGTGAACTTAGACTCTTCATGAGATATTGAGAAAAAGCATTTTCTTTCTTGTATGTGAATGTTTCTTACCTTAATCTCTCTAGTGTACACTGTGAATTATTAAGTATGTCACACAGGATTTGGACTCCTTTGTTCTCTATTTTATTCCCACTGAAGTCCAGCTCCCTCAGGTATGAAAGGTTTAAACACAGAGCTGAAGTCAGGATGAGACACTGTTTCTCTGTAATTCTGCACCCACACAGACTAAAGACAGAAAGAGAAAAGACAATAAATCATATCCATGTTAAGTTTCCATGTGAGAAAAACCTAATTACAGAAGAATTACAAAACAAATGAATTGTGAATTAAAAACAATGTACTGCAGATATAGAAATATGTGAATTGTAGAACTGATTGAACATTTCAAACGACTATTTTTTACAATCCTACTGTAGAATTCCTACTTGTGAAAATCACAATCTCAATGTCGTTTTAGTGGTTTGAAGAAAGCAAAGTCAAGTTATCTTTACTGCATGCCGATGTAGTTTGTTACTGTTGCTATTATAAATCACAATAGTCTGCGTTTACTTCGTAAGCAAACCTCCAAAAACATTATTAACACTTTTAGATTTCATGAAAAGCACAATCAATGTTACAGAAGCCATTTAAATCTGTCAGAATTCATTGTCATGCAAGTTTTTGTACAGTGTTATGATACTAACTGTAGTTTTTCCAGCTTGCATTGTGAACTGCTCAACAGAGCACCAAGGTTTTCAACTCCAGAGTTTCCTGGTTGATTCTCACTAAGGTCCAGTTCTCTCAGGTGTGAAGGGTTTGATTTCAGCGCTGAAGTCAGGATGACACACTGTTTCTCTGTAATGCTGCACTTACACAAACTAAAGACAAAAGAAAATGTTAAGTTCATATCTAAATTAACTGCATCATGAATAAACACCATAATGTCACTTATACTCCACCAAAAACCTGGAAACTTAATTATAAAACCATAAACCAGGACTTGAGGATACAAATTACAACCCAAGTCTGGAGCATGTACACACTTGCACATAGAAAGTTTGTGAATATAAATGTAGATTAAGATAAAATACAAGATTAACATTTTGTATTAGAATTACAATTGTACATCTTTTTTAGAGTCTAGTTTACCATTGCATTAATAAAAACAGATTTAATGAAAAGTACCATTAGTCCTGCAAAAAAAAAAAAAAAAAAAAATTAAAACACATAACTGTCAGAATAATCTACTGTCATTCATGTTACGCTAGCTATTTTCAGAAATAAGTTTTGTTTGTTTTTCACTCTAACTAATAGCATAATAAAAGTTAATCACACTGTAACTGGCATACAGTATAATGATACTAACTCTAGCTTTTCCAGCTTGCATTGTGGGTTCATCAGTAGATCACTGAGGTTTGTCGCTCCCAACTGGCCGAGTTCATTCCCACTTAAGGCCAGCTCTCTCAGGTGTGATGGGTTTGATTTCAGAGCTGAAGTCAGAGCTGAACAATCATCAGCTTTTATAGCACAGTACCTTAACCTGCATTCATAGAAATGAGACAAATAAATGTTTTATTTTGTTAAATTAAAATACAAAAACACTCATTTCATTGTTGCACATGAATGTTCCTCACCTCAATCTTTCCAGATTAGAGTGTGAATCCTTCAGTATATCATAGAATTTATTCACTCTTGTGTGTTTAAGTACATTCCCACTGATGTCCAGCTCTCTCAGGTGTGATGGGTTTGATTTTAGAGCAGAAGTCAGCAAGACACACTGCTTCTCTTTAATACTGCATTTAAACAGTCTGGAAACAAAAACAGAAAAGAAAATGATTATGATACTTGATCTAATAAAAAAAGAGCAAAAGAAAAGCTGTTAATTGATTTTTAAGCTTTGGATGCAAAAAGCTGTTGTTTTCTCATTATTCATTTTTTTAAACAGCAGACATAAATGTATTTTTGTCTTGTATTCATTGTTGCAGCAAATGTGAATCTCATAATGTCTCTGCAGAACATGTATAAAACCAGTCCTATTTATATTTAGATATGCTAATAAATGTGACAGAAATACAGTTGCAGTACAAATGCAGTGCTACATTTTAAATACTGTAAGCTGTAACTAAACAGTCACTTTAATCCCACCGTAACTGCTATACAGTATAATATTACTAACGCTAGTATTTCCAGCTTGCATTGTGGGTTCATCAGTAGATTGCTAAGGTTTTCGAATCCAGAGTCTTCCAGTTTATTCTCACTCAGGTCCAGTTCTCTCAGGTGTAATGGGTTTGATTTCAGAGCTGAAGTAAGAGCAGAACAACCTTCATCTGTCATATCACAGTCTCTAAACCTACATTTGGAAAAAGAGAAAGTATCACATAAAACAGAAGCAGCTAACTCTTTATACTGGAAAAAGATCATCTTGACCTCACCAGATCGCAAAATACTGGGGCTGTTCAGAATGCGATGAGGTACTTTTTTTTTTTTTTTTTTTTTTAAATGAATTGATTTTGAGCATTTTGATTCTTGTATGTGAATGTGACTGACCTCAATCTCTCCAGTTTACAGTGTGAATCAATCAATAGTTCACAAATGTGCTTCACTCCTTTGTTTTCTATTTTATTTCCACTAAGGTCCAGCTCTCTCAGGTGTGAAAGGTTTGCACGCAGAGCTGAAGTCAGGATGAGACACTGCTTCTCTGTAATACTGCATCCACACAGACTGAAGACAGAAAGAGAAGAGACAATGAATTTGATTTATGAAGATCATCTAAGGTTTTGGCGGATTTGGATCATTTGCATGACTGAAATTCTCTCAAACAGCAGTTATGAAACATTACTTCTATTCCAAATGCATGATTGAAATAATGAATGAATGCAACAATTACTGACCCAAGATCAAACTGACTTGGCCTACTGTTTAAAGCTAAATGCCGTTTTATGAGTATTTGTGTTTTTTAATGGCCTGTTTAATTTGAACACTTAACATTGTGACATCTCTGGCTCAAACAAATGGGAAAATTGCATTTTCAAATACATGTTAAATGATGTAAGATACTTACATCAATGCATGGAGTTGACAATGTTTATCCTGCAGTAGAGCAGCGATCTGATTCACTCGTGTGTCTCCTAGTTCATGTCCACTCATATTCAGCTCTCCCAGAAGTAATGGGTTTTCACCCTGAACTTTAATCACATATTGACAGGCTTCATCCGCAGCAGGACCCAAAAACCTGTAAAATTAAAGTAGGATTTAGTTTAATTCTATATTAAATGTACATTGCCATACAAAACATTTTAAGACAGAACTGGAACAAGATCTAGTTACTGTTTAACTTTGAACATAAAAAACATGACTTTTTGACATCCAAGTATTTATTTTAATGAAACGGTGTTATAGGGAAAATGTCATGAGGAGCAGAAGGGTACAATACTGATTTTCAGTACAAATATGGACAGCGACATTAAGGTTACAAAATGTTATTATATCAAAAAGAGGGAATATTATAAGAAAAAATAAGATGATGGTGATAGCATGAAAATGTGGCACACACTAAATGACATAACTTTCAAGGGTGTGTAAACAATAAGGGGCAGTTTATCAATAAACCCTTAGGTATATATAAAAACACTTTTTTCATTAAGAAAGTGAATCATTAATGATCTAGCCTGTATATAGTAATTACTCCTTGTTTTTTCTTTGAAAAGCTTGTTAATGTAAGACATGATTCCAAAACAAGTCAAGTGAGTAAGTATCACATTTATACTGCGTCCACAAACAAAATTGATGAAAAAGACTATACTTTATTGCTTGGAATATGATTCCCATAAATATACAAGAGAGTAAGGGTGCTTTCACACAGAGTTTACTAAAAAGAACGTTTTTGAACAACTCACTTTCACTGTTTGAGTGTCCGCTCGCGGCCGTCTTGCCAGTCAAGAGGTATTGATCTCCGAATGCGAGATTCTTATATATACATTTTTCTTATATGAAGCTCTTTTTACAACTAGAAGGTTAATATTGTTTTTCACTTGCGACAAAACAAGAATTAGCCGTGCATTTATATGGAAATATGCTTTAGGAGCTATCCATCTTTACTCTCCTCAGTATTACCATTACGTCGCATTCGGAGATCGATACCTCTTGACTGGCAAGACGGCCGCGCACGGAGACTCAAACAGTGAAAGTGAGTTGTTCAATAACATTCTTTTTAGTAAAATCTGTGTACACACACAATGTTCTCAATGTTCGAGTTCATGTGTAGAGACCCAGGCGATACTTCTAGCAAAGTTTCATGGTGTGTCGAGCCTTCTTAGTGTTGTAAAAATATCGATTTTGATACGCTCAAAAATATGCCCCTAGTTCTCCCATTCACCGGCCACTGACCACAAAACTAAATCACGGTCAATCTCAAAAACGGCTCGTTTGTCGTAATTTTGCTTTTAGATATAAGTTTGTCTCGTTTACAGTAAAAAAAAAACAAAAAAAAAACAGCCCAGGTTAAAATGTTAAAATGTTCAATGTTGAAAATAAACAAAAGGACTTCATGGACTGAGTAAAGCATTTCAACAGGAAAGATACGCGTCAAAACTTGTGGACTAACTATAAGAAAAGTACATGTTCCTTACATAAACAATAAACATTAACAATCTGATTAGTATCAAGACCTTTATAGACACAGTTTGTGAAGAACTGGAGACTCATACATCTGATGTAGAGTGATACAATGTTGAGAATATGGGCTTAAATGTGTTTCAGAAAAGGTTAATACCAAACTTCTGAATAAAAGCACATCTACCCAGCAGGCACAGGACGTCAACATGACGTCAGATTGACATTGTACCCCAACCACTATAAAGGCCATCAGACGTTGGATTTTGGTTGCCAAAACTGACAAATAAATGTCAGTATTTGACGTCAATATTGGCTTGACGTTGGATTTTGTTCACTTTCCAACACAACCTAAGATCAACCAAATATCAACGTCATTTGACATCGTTATTGGACGTCAAAATACCTTTGTCCTTAAACGTTGGCTAGACATTGAATCTTTGTCACCTGGCATCACGACCTAAATCTAACCTAATATTAACATCTTATGATGTTTTGTGCCTGCTGGGTATAATGTCTATTTAAACTGAACTGCAGCTTGAACCAAAACTAAACTGTGCTTACATTTGTCACCAATAGCACAGAAACCTTAGATGCATCCAATTACAGCTTATTGTATTACTGAAATAATATTTTGTATGAATATTGAGCCTGCGTATCATATATATTGTTTATTTGATCATGTCTCACCTCAGTGTCTTCAGTTGACAGTTTGGATCTTTTAGAAGATCACTGAGCTCCTTCACTCCTGATTGTCCAGGATCATTTCCTGTGAGATCCAGCTCTATCAGGTGTGAAGGGTTTGATCTCAAAGCTGAAGCCAGAGCTTTATAACCTTCTTCAGTGACACTGCAGTTTGAGAGTCTATAGGAAAACCAAAAACTTAAAGTCTCAAATGTATTCAGTTACTCACTTAGTAAAAACAAATTACATTTTTTCAGATTATGATATTTACAATTGTGCCAACTAAATGCAACATTGATTTAAATATAATATATTACTGTCCAAATTGTCCTGTTCATTTTTAAATTCCCTAAATTCAAACCTGAGTATCTGCAGTGTACACTGAGAGTTTCCCAGTAGAGAGGAGATTTCAGTCACTCCAGAGTTTCTGAGATTATTTCCACTCAGATCCAGCTCTATCAGGTTTGAAGGATTTGAATTAAATGCTGATGCTAGAGCAGCACAACCTTCTTCTGTAATACTGATGCAATTAAACCTGTAGAAGAGAGAAAGACAAATGAGTGATACGTACAATTATGCAACTTGTAGCTTTGGCTATTGCAATTTTAGTCCACCAACGTGAGATCTGCATGATAATATTTATTTTTTTTGTGTTTGGCTTTTGATTTACACACTTACTAAAATACTTACATCAGCTTTTTCAGTCTACACTGTTCATTCTTAAACAGAGTTGAGAATATTTTCATTCCTGAATTTCTTACTTTAGTCCCACTCAGATTCAGCTCTGTCAGATTTGAAGGGTTTGAATTTAAAGCTGCAGTCAGAACACAACAATCTTCTTCTGTGATATCGCTGTTATTCAGACTGTGTTAACAGAAAATGCAGAAACAACATTTACAGAGAGTTGCATAAAACACACTGAGCAGCAAATTCAAAAACATTAAAAGTTATCATATTAGTAATAAAACTTACATCAGTTTGTTGAGTTTACAGTGGTTATCCTGCAATACCAAAGAAAGTTTCTTCAATCCTGAAGGTCCCAGTTCACTTTCACTCAGGTTCAGCTCTCTCAGCAGTAACAGGTTTTCACCCAAAACTCTATTCACATCCTGACAGGATTCATCTGCAGGAGAACTTAAAAACCTGCAGAACAGATAATGAAGCAGGATTCAATTCAACTAAGCTTGGTGTGATAAAAAAAATAACAGAGAAAAATGGTTTATTTTTAATATACCTCGACACGAAAGATTGCTTTAGTGAAGTAATATTTGTATTTATATTCAACAGAATGTCACTTGTTTTGTATCATTTCAGTACATCTCACCTCAGTGTCTTCAGTTGACAGTCTGGATCCTGTAGTAAATCATTGAGCTCCTTCACTCCTGATTGTCCAGGATCATTTCCTGTGAGATCCAGCTCTATCAGGTGTGAAGGGTTTGATCTCAGAGCTGAAGCTAGAGCTTTATAACCTTCTTCAGTGATACTGCAGTTCGAAAGTCTGCAGAAAGACAAACAACAAAGATCAAAACTTGAATTTATTAGTATTAGCTTTCCTCACACCAACTGGATATTTATATTTCCCAGCACCTCAAAAGTGCAATATGTTTGTCAATGCTTTATAAATCTTTCTACATAAACATGTTTTTCACTACTGTAAGTAACATTGCTGACTTTTTCCTAGTTACACAATGCCAGTTTAAAGACCAGTTGGAGCTTTAGCCTTACAACGAAAGTTGTAAAAAAAATATTATACATTTTTTAATTTAAATTTTAAAATCATGTTTAAATTAAAATTCAGACCCAAGTATCTGCAGTGTGCATTCTGAATTTCTCAGCAGACTGGAGATTTCAGTTATTCCAGAGTTTCCTAGTTGATTCTCGCTCAGATCCAGCTCTCTGAGGTTTGAATTAACTGCTAATGCCAGAGCAGCACACCCTTCATCTGTAACACTGATGCAGTTTAACCTGTAGAACAGATAAAAAAAATTAGGCTATATATGCACACACAATTACGCAACTTATTGCTTTAGCTGCTACTTTTAATCCACCAATATGAGATATGCATGATAATCATACTGAAAATTAAAACAATATACAACTTTGAATAGTAATATTTAGGATTTTACAGTAAAATACTTTATAAATGCTTAAATACTTCAAATAAAATTGAACAAGTAGTTTGGAGATTGGATGGAATGATACAGTTATAAGTTATAATGTAGTAATAAGTCTTATTTCATTATCTTAAAATGTAAAACCCTCAACCTTTTAGTTTTAGTGAAAAAATGCACAGGGAAGACACTTTAAGTCTCTGTGTTTACTTCACAACAGTACTATAAACACTTTGCCACGAATCTGGTGAAATGCTGTAAACATCTGTCCACAAAAATGTTGGAAATTCCACAAAAGTAAAATTAAGTGAACCTTCCAAATGCATGTTATAAAGAGTAATTAATGGGATACACTTTTAAAATACTTACTTCAACGTTTCCAGCCTACACTGTACATTTTTAAACAGAGTCAAAATAATCTTCATTCCTGAGTTTCCTAATGTATTTTTACTCAGATTCAGCTCTTTCAGATTTGATGGATTTAAATTTAGAGCTGCAGCCAGAACACGACAACCTTCTTCTGTGATACCGCTGTTATTCAGACTGCATAAAGAGAAAATACATTCAGTTTCCCAGTATGTATTAGTTGACAGCTGAAAATCTCTTAGAAAAGATAGATAAAACACACACACACATATACATATATGTATATATATACTCTTACATCAGCGTGTTGAGTTTACAGTGTTTATCCTGCAGCAGAGCGGCGATCTGATTTATCCGTGTGTTTCCTAATTCACATTCACTCAGATTCAGATCTCTAAGGAATAATGGATTTTTACCCACAATTCCAGTCACATACTGACATGCTTCATCTGCAGCAGGACCCAAAAACCTACAGAAGGGAAAATGAAGCAGGATTAAATTTGGTTTTCTACTTAACTTGGTGAAAAACGGTTCTGAAACTCTTAAGGGTTTATATTAGATTTACTTTACTGCAACAAATTGTAATCCTAAAATATTTTTATTAGGGATGCACGGATACCACTTTTTCCAGTACTCCCCCGATACCAATACTTTTTTTTTTGTTACTTACCGATTCCCGAATACCGATACCGATATTTTTAAATTTACTGGTATATTAGTAAAATATTGGGTACAGAAACTATAATAATATGTGTAATAGTAGTTTGTTAACTTCATTTTATCAAATAGACGCAGTCAAACCTACACTTATTCAGACACCTTGACAATGTCTCACATTGTCACAGTTTATTAGCTATGGTTTAGAAAAGGGTAATAAAATATGACAAGAGTTCAAATGTGTCAGAACAAATTCATCTTGATAATTTGGATTACTTTAATAGGAAGGTACGTAGTGCATTACAATCAACCAAGTTAGTATGACAATATATACACAACTATCAACACTTTGTCAGGTTCATCCTTAGCCTCAATAACAGCCTGTAGTCTCCTGGGCATGCTGTTAACCGGGTATATGCAAAACTGAATTTATAATTGTTGGTCCCAAATTATCAATTTAGTGGTAGTCCACTGTATTAAACTTTTTTGGGTATATTATGTCACAGTTTACTTTATTTAGATATGCTCACTTATTTAAATGAACTAGTGTCCCGTACCCACATGTGGTGTCTGAATAGTTTTCGGTTTGACTGTATATCCCTTCAGTTATTTCTACAGTTAATTATGCCCATTAAAAAGTATTTTACAAGTTTTTGTTACTTTCACAGTTCATTTTATGCTCTATGGTACATCATCTTTAATTCAATAGCATTAGAGCTATTCCATTGAAGTGGCTTATTACTGTAAATTTAACGTTTGTTTTTACCTTTTCATTTGCTTAATGATGCTCAGAGGTGACAGGAGTGCAATCAAATTCCTAAATTCATGTTGAGATTAATGTTTTAAATCTACATTTTTTAATACAGAAATATTAAAGATTTAATTAACTGCCATCAGGTGGGGGCAAGACACAGATTTAATTACTGATTCATTTCATTCATTTGATTCGTTCGAACGGATGGTTCGTTCAGGAATAAAGCGAGTGACTGTCTTTATGAATAGGAAATTGAATAATTTCACTAGATTCGTTTACAAACACACGTTCATTCATAAACGAAACACTGCTTGAATGGAGATGCACAGCGGCTCAGTTGTGATTTGTTTCAGACTAATTTTAACGACGAAATAGAGCAAAATCAGGCAATGTAAGTCACTTAATGATAACTTCTTTGTTTATTTAACTGCTGTATTAAATCAATATCTCATTTACAAACTCCCTTAAAAATGAGTAAAAGCTTAGTTTGCGATATCACAAAGCTCTATTATAATTAACAACTGTCTATACTGCACAATCAGTCTCTCTACACTTTATTTATGAAAGGATTCATTAGGCATGTCTGTGATACATTACTCAACGTTGCAAAAACACATAGAAACCTTTAAATCTCCCCTGAGCGCAAACACAAATATGCCGATCGGGTCAGTCCCACATGGTGCTCCTAAGTATTATTTCACAGTCACACGCAGTAATTTTTAGTCGCAAATACGAGTGTAATGGTCACACTGTAGAGCCCTGTCATAGTGAATGCACCTATACATTTTCTTTTAGATTTATGAATTAGTTTTAATTCACATGACGCGTATGTTAAGTGAGCGAACATCAATAAATGATACGCAACATGAGTGTGCTCTCTCTCTCACTCACACTGCCATTTAATAACTTGTGCATTGTTTTCCTTACTTTGACATATCCGACCAAACTACAAACTTTCCAGTGATGTCTGTGAGAAAGGGACATTCATTTGAAAAGCTTGCGCATATGCACCCCTGCACGCTCAATCCAGCTGTGTGCTTTGCTTATCAGCTATCAGTTATCTTGCGCACATCAGCTATACAGGCATTACTGAATGTTTAACATTATATTAATTGCTTACATACATCCTTAACCTCTAATGACTCCATTCTGCTGTTTGTTGTTCTGTTGTCGATGTTTCTTTGTCTGGACATGCACTTGTCACACTTGTGTGGTATCAGCGTTTGGTATTAGGGATTTTAACGAGTACGAGGATGAGTACAGGAGCTCAATATCAGACCCAAAACCGATACCAGTATCGGTATCGGTGCATCCCTAATTTTTATAAACAATTTACCTGAACATTATTTATTTTGTATTACTTTATCACATCATACCTCATTGTCTTCAGTTGACAGTTTGGATCCTGTAGTAAATCAATGAGTTCCTTCACTCCTGATTGTCCAGGATCATTTCCTGTGAGATCCAGCTCTATCAGGTGTGAAGGGTTGGATCTCAGAGCTGAAGCCAGAGCTTTGTAACCTTCTTCAGTGATACTGCAGTCTGAAAGTCTACAGAAGAGGATTTATTACATTTAAATGTATTTTATAATTAAATGTTTCTACAAAGAGATTTAATATCATAAAATGTCTAATGACAGTGTCTTGAGAAAGTGGCCTTATTTTAAACTGCTATAAATTGCTTTTTCTCCACATTAAATTACACTCCATACATCATGTCAAAGCACAAAACCAGTTTGCAAGAACTTTGAAAATTTATTAGAAGAAAAAAAAAACTTAAATGATTCCTTTACGTAATTATTTATACCCTTCATATCCCTACATATTCACGTCGCTTGTAGATGTTACTACACTTCGAGTGAAGTTAACCTGTGGCATTCATTTAAATAAGTATCATTTACAAAGGCACAGACCTCTCACAAAAAGTCTAGCAGCTGTAAATGCATATCAGAGCAAAAACCAATCCCTGAGGTCAAAATAACTGCCTGTGGAGCACAGAGGTATCAAGGTACAGATCTTGGGAAGAGTTCAGACACATAAAAACCATATGTAATTTGCAACAAAGTACATAAAGAACTCTTAGATAATAAGAAACAAGATTCTCTGGTCTGATAAACCTTAATTACAAAGATCATGCTCGGAGGAAATCAGGCACTGCTCATCACCTACAGAGTACCATCCTAAAAGTAAAGTGTGCAGGTAGCAGGCTCATGCTATGAGGGCTGTTTTTCAGTGGCAGGGAATGAGGGTCTTGTCAGAGTAATAGGAAGGCTCAACACAGCAAAATATAGGGAGCCTTAATGAAAACCTAGGCCAGAGCATTCAGAACCTCGGACTATGCAGAAGGTTCATCATCTTACAGGACAATTACCCTAAGCACACAGCAAGAGTGGCTTATAAACAACTCTGTGAATGGCCAAGCCACAGCCTGGGCTTAAACTCAATCAGACATTTCTGGAGAATCCTTAAAATGTGTGTCTGGCTGCATCCAAGCTGATGGAGCTTGAAAGGGGAAAAGGCGAGGATTAGAATGGCAGATAATTGCCAAATGCAGATGTGCAAAACATGTCACATCATACCAAAAAAGACTTAAGGATGTAAAAGTGCTTCATGCACTGATTTAAGGGTTTGAATACTTATTCAATGTACTTGTTTCAGTGTTTTAATTTTATTAAATTTGCAAAGTTTTCACAAATCATTATAGTGTATGGAGTGTAGTTTGATGTGGAAAAAAGGTAATTTAAAGCATTTTAACAAGGCTGCAACAACAAAATGTAAACAAAAAAAAGTAAAAAAAAAAAAAAAGAGAAGGGGGTATGAATACTTTCGCGAAGCACTATATATATATTTTTTTTTTTCCCCACTTCTTTTTAGAGGAGAAAAACATGATTAATCATCTGACGCAAGCATGTTAGTTCTTCTCATTTTGCTTACTACAGTATTTTTCTTTAATCAAAATAATTTTAATTATTTTAATAGTTAAGGCCACATATTATAATGTGTGACCACAATAACTATGTAATTACATCAAAAAATATATACAATGTACTTAATGTGGTCATATTGCATTGCAAAACACTTTTGCTTCTATTAAGGTGGGAAATGGGTAAGGTTAGGGACAGGTTTGGTGTAGGTTTAAGGGTGGGTTAGGGTGTAAGGATTGGTTCAACAGTGGAAATTACAGAAATTAATTACAAATGTAATTACATATAGTTTTTAAAAAATATATAAATACAATGTAAAAACATGTATGTACACAATAAGTACATTGTACTAAATCATTAATTTAAATGTAAGTACATAGTAGTTAAGGCCACCTAATGTAAAGTAGGACCATTATTGTTACTATTAAAATCAATCAACGATTCACCTTAGTTTTTCCAGTGTGCAGTTTGTATTTTCTAATCCGTTCTGGAGTTTCTTCACTCCTGAATCTTGCAGATTATTGTTGCTCATGTCAAGCTCTTTTAGGATGTGGTTTGATATCAGGACTGTAGCAAGTGCTGAACAACTTTCCTCTGTTAGACCACAATCACGCAGCCTAAAATGTTGAACAGGAGAGGGATAGTTTACAAACACAAAGTACTTGATTACAACATTCAGTGATTACTGAGAACTGTGTTTAGGTCACTCCATTTCAATAACATAAGATAACATAACCTAAATGTTCAATAAAACTAAATTAAAAATACTCACAGTAGTGTGTTAAGTTGACAGTGTTTATCCTGCAGTAGAGCAGCGATCTGATACACTTGTGTGTCTACTAGTTCACATTTACTCAGATTCAGCTCCATCAGGAGTAACGGGTTTTTACCAACAACTTTAGTCACATACTGACAGAATTCTTCTGCATCAGGACTCAAAAACCTGCAGAAAAGAGGATAAAAAAACATCTAAATATAGTTTATCTAGAACTTACATTGACGCAACAGTTTTGCATTAGTAAAATAATATTTCTATAAATAATTCAGCCGCATTTCCTTTATTTTCTATTACACTTTATCACATCTCACCTCAGTGTCTTCAGTTGACAGTTTGGATCCTGTAGTAAATCACTGAGCTCCTTCACTCCTGATAATCCAGGATCATTTCCTGTGAGATCCAGCTCTATTATGTGTGAAGGGTTTGATCTTAAAACTGAAGCCAGAGCTTTATAACCCTCTTCAGTGATACCACAGTCAGAGAGTCTAGAACCGGAATAAAAATGTAAAATTCAACTGATTAATTAGTGATGCAGGAATTTATCTGAACTCTTTTAATACTGCCAGCATTTTTTATCATTTTCACTAAAATTCCATGGCCCCTACAAAATGTTGTTGTATGACTACTATCTGAACAAATAACTTGTCAATTGTGGGGAAAAATTTAACATCATTAATCCCTAAAGCGATCTTCTACAATTAATTCTACAAGGAAAAGTGAAAACTGCCTTATACATAGGAAAACAAAAGGCCCAGAGACCTTTAAAATGTTAGCCATCAACTCACCTGATAATCTCCAGCGCTGTTACATTCACTTACAATGTTTCAATTGTCTAAAACTCTACAGGTGTGAAAGTCTTTCCTCTGAATGATCCGCAACATTCAAGCAACTCTACATCAGATTAGTTACATTTTTGAATGGTCTAATCAAAGTCTACACTTAAAAACCAGAACATACAATTTTTGAACACATTTTACTGACCTGAAACCGTTTAGCCTAACTTTCTGTGGTGGATTAAAAAGCCCAAAATTAATAAATAGATTTGAATTCTGACTCAATTCTAGCAACTAATGGTTGTCTAAATATATGAATATAGAAAAAGACTGATTTATTTTTTATATATATATTTTTTAAGCAAGGGTGATAGATAACTGTGAAATTCATCATTTGTCTATTTAATATACATTTAGAATATGTAATATGTAAAACAAAATCACAATTTTTAGGTTTGGTTGAGATCAAAAACTTACCTCAATATTTCCAATTCACACTTGACATTCTCCAGTCCAGTGCAGAGAAGCTTCACTCCTGAATCATTTAGGTTATTATTGTTCATGTTCAGCTCTTTCAAACTGTTGTCTGAACAAAGAACTGTAGCCAAAGCTGAACAGCTTCTGTCTGTTAAGTCACAATCATTCAGGCTACAAGGAAAAAACAAATCACATTAGATTTAATACATAAAGTATAATACATTAAAATGCATTGGCTAAATACAAATATGAAACCACCTATTACTCATTTATGGTCAGTAAAAATATTGTAAGATTGGTGGGCTAGACTGATACTACAACTATAAAATCATTAGTGTTTTTGATTAAGTGACAAATTATCAGTTTGAATTATTAATAAAAAAATAAGACTTAAATTAGCTAGCTAACAATAACTTCATATTGGAGTGAAAATAACAATGGAACAATGTGTTTATAATAAATGTTATTTTTCTTCTGCTGCTAACTAAAAAGCTGCTAAATAAACCAATTTTTTAAATGACTTACAGAGCTCTTTTGGATGTTTTGATGACTGCTGATAGTCTGATGAGACACTCATCTGATTTCTTAAATTTCTGAAGCTCAAACTCCTCCAGTTCTTCCTTTGACGTCAACAACACAAAAGCCACAGCAGACCACTGGGCAGGTGAAAGGTCAGCAGATGAGAGACTTCCTTTGTTAAGGTGGGTCTGAATGTCTTTCACCAGAGTTTGATCATTCAGTTCATTCAGACAGTAGAACAGATTGATGGATCTCTCTGGAGACAGATTAGCTTCAAATTTCTGCTTGATGTACTGAACTATTTCCTTTTTTATCTGGTCACTGTCATCTTGCGGTGTCAACAGACCTTGTAAGAGAAGCCGATTGGACTGGATTGACAGACCGAGAAGAAAGCGAAGAAAAAGGTCCAGGTGTCCATTGTCACTCTCAAGCGCTTTGTCAACTGCAGTCTTGAGCAAATCAATCATGGTTTCATTTTTGTTGCCCCGTTTCGCAAACTCATGAACAAACACACTTTTCTGGTTGATGTCTAGAAACAGATGTGCATAAAGGGCTGCAATAAACTCTTGAATGCTCAAGTGGACAAAGCAGTACATGGTAGCAAAAAAGATCCCTCTTTCCTCCTTAAAGATCTGGGTACACATGCCTGAATGCACTGATGCCTTATAGACGTCAATACCACAGGCTTCCAGATCTGTGTCATAGAAGATCACATTGTTTCTTTCCAGCTGTTGAAATGCCAGTTTTCCCAGTGAAAGTATTGCGTCTTTATCCCAGGAAATATCTGGTGTGTATTCTCCATCATACTTTCGTCTGCTCTGCAGGATCTGAAATCGGAGAAAGTGTGTGTACATTTGTGTCAGAGTCTTGGGAGTGTCTTCAGTATTTGACTCCTGCAGTGTTTTGGAGACATCATAAGCCTGACTGTTTTTCTGCTCATTATTTGTTTTCATTTCTAAAATGTTCTTGAGAACAGTGGCTGAAATCCAGCAGAAGACAGGAATGTGGCACATGATAAAAAGACTCCTTGATTTTTTAACATGATCAATGATTTCTTTGGCCTGATTCTCATCTTTGAATCTTTTCCTGAAGTACTCTTCCTTTTGTGCATCATTGAATCCTCGTATCTCTGTCACCCGATCAATACAGTCAGGAGGAATCTTACTGGCAGCTGCTGGTCTGGTGGTGATCCAGATGAGAGCAGAAGGAAGCAGATTTCCCTTGATGAGGTTTGTCAGGAGAACATCCAGAGAGGCTGGTGATGAAACGTCAGACCATGTCTCATTACCCTCAAAGTTCAGAGGAAGACGAAACTCATCCAATCCATCAAGGATGAAAAGGACTTTGTACATATTCCTCTTTGCAAGGTTCAGTCCTTTTGTCTCTGGGAAAAGCTGATTTATAAGGTCCATCAAGCTTTGTGGTTCTTTATCCTTTAAGTTCAGCTCTCTGAATGGAAGAGGAATTATGAAGCTGATATCTTGATTTTCTTTTCCTTCAGCCCAATCCAGAACAAACTTTTGCACAGAAACTGATTTTCCAATGCCAGCAACTCCTTTTGTCAGTACAGTTTTGATCTTCTTGTCTTCTTTTCCAGCTTGAAATAAATTTGTGCATTCAACCTGTATCTCTTGTGATACATGACGCCTGGAAGTAACTTCAATCTGTCTTACCTCATGTTCAGTATTGACCTGTTCAGTACAACCCTGAGTGATATAGAGGTCTGTGTAGATGTTATTCAGAAGCGTAGCATCACCTTGCTTGGCAATTCCTTCAAACACACACTGATACTTCTTCTTTAGGTTTGATTTAAGATTAATGAAGACCAGCTTGTCTAAATACAGGAACAAAAAACATATTTTCATTAAATCTACATTTTGTAAGTGACAATCTGACCGTCTATGTTCATAAGACTCTTACCTTCTATAGTATTAGCAGCTTCACCTTGCTTCATCTCTCTCAGGAAGTAGAGTGTGATATCAAGAGCTGCTTCTTTGATCCTGCACATATCCTCTCTATCTCTTACAAAGTATTGTGTGCTTTCCTTTTTTAATATTTTCTTCAATTTTTCCAACTCGTACTTCAAAAATTTTATCATTCTGTTCTCAAGATCCTAAAAATAAGCAAGAAAAAAGACATAGTACACAAATGAACCAAATTGCATTCGCACACATCAAAGATGCTTAAAATCTAAATAATTTGCATCTAGAACAAATGTCCAAACGTCATCAAGAAGAAATTTACAAATATTTTTCAAATGCATTTATTTGTAAAGCCACAATCATCAAAAGAAAACATACTGTATTTGTTTGCCATAAATATTAAAAAAGTAATGAATTTCTTTCCTACCTGGAATATGCTGTGGAGATTTTCTTTGAACGTCTTGTTCAAGTTGCACTTCTGAACTTTTGTGTCCGATTTCTCATGTTGAACCCTGTCAGCAAAATAAATCATAAATTAGAATTCTAAATTCCTAATATTACCAATAGGGTTTTATTTCTGGAAGTACTTAAGAAATTATTTTTTTAATTTCAGCACACATTCACTTTTTTTTTTTTTTTTTTTTTTTGCTGGTGGCATCCCAAATATTTTTATTGCAGTTCTTACTGAATTTTACTTCTAAAAAATTGACACAATTTATAATTTCAATAATATATTGTTCCATTTAATAGGTCACTGAACATAGTAAAATTGCTTAAGAAGGCACGATGTATATCATATATACCAACCTAATCATTCATCACAATAGGTAAAACCAAAGAATATACTTCTGATTTACAGCAAAAGATTGTTGATCTTTACACAACACAAAGTGACTTTAAGAAAATACTTAAAACATTAAATATTCTCATTTCCAACATCAGGGAAATAATTAAGAAGTTTTAATGCACTGGAGATCCAGATAAAAAACTGCTTTAAACATGATGTGTCAATATTGTCTTAATGTGCAGCAAAGAGAACAGTTTAAGTGGCCAAATACTCTTCAAAGATCACAGATGGAAAACTGCAGAAATCCGTTGAATTTTAGTGTCAGAAAAAAATATTAAAAATAAAGAAAAACTGCACCTCCATCACAACAAGTCATTTCAGACACTGTTCCAGAAACAAATCATCTGCTCTGGTGCAAAAACAAACTCCACCATATTAATTTACCATACTGGAACTTCAGCCATGACTGGCTTTTATTGCCATATAAAATGAGAATTTTTTTTTTTTTGGAGCTAGAACACATTAAAAGTTTGGTGCACACAGGGATAAAAAAAAAAAAGTGCCCCATGTCCACATTTAAATATCACCAGATGTTCTTTTTTGTGGACCTAATTTTACACCAAAAGTCCTAGACAAATTGTTCAGATACATGCCATTATGTTTTATATCAAATACCAACAGATAAAAAAAAAAAGGTAAAACTGACTTGCTCAGTTGGAAATATTATAATGGGTCATGGTTAGATCTTCCATCACCACATTGATTCAAAACAAACATCAAAATCAACACAAAAACTGGTCACTGAACACAAAATCAAGATTCTGCCATAACCATCCCAATTCCCTGACCTGAATCCTATGGAAAATGAGTGGGATAAACTGAAGGATGGATGGATGGATATGGATAGATGGATAGATAGATGGATCAGAGTAGAGAAATTACGTAACGTAATGGTATAATGCAAAACACATAAAAATACGTTTTGTTTGGTGATGTTTTTTTCTCATTGAAGTTTGGTGGATACAGTTTTGAATTGTCTGTCTTCACAGACACAGAGCTGGAGACATGTGAGCTTGAACATACACTAATGACACACAAAAAAAGAACAGTAAAAAAAAAGTGTTTTACTACAGGATACTCATGTCTGATGGCTGCACATGCTCTCACTTTCTTGTCCCCAACAGAAATACTTTTTTTGTTTACTGAACAAAATGGCGAGCAGCAATGTCCTGGCAACAAAGCTTTGTTACTTCCATAAAATTGTATCACATTTAGCCAATTTCTAAAATTTGTTAATGAATGTCTTAATTAAAAACATAGATTATGTTCAAGTCATTGCTTTGGAATATTTTGCTTCAGCATAAGGTTTAGTTCAACTGTGTCAATAAATTAACTGGTTTGAATTGAGAAAGTCTCACAAGTTTCACTGCGTTTAGTTAACTGCGTCTGACTTGATTCTTACCAAACTAAATAATTTGTGTTGAAAATTATTTCTGCCTTTAAAAACTAACATTTGTTGTTGCTAGCTGTACTGGTGTTATTACCTGTTGATGTGGAGGACAGCAGAGAGCAATGCAAACCATGGGTAACCATGCAAATCCAATGTGTAACACACATGGTTTAAAAGTGTCCACACATTCTAGCAACATGAAATTTATTTCACTTTATGGCATTTCAACACTGCACAGAGAAACATAGGTAAGTTTGTTAAAGACCACCTGTGGTAAAAATAAAGCTTTTCAATGCCTTTACATGTTTGTCTGGTGAATATTGTGATGAATTAAGATAAGTAACAGCTTTTTATGATTCGAGGAGTGCCCTTTGCATGCTTTCTTGGCTAAAATCCACTCAGAATAAAAAAAAATAAAAAATCATTCATGGATTCACTGTCCGATGACCATTTATCCAAAAACTGCTTTGTCTTTGAGTTTCAAAAGCGGAATACAGCAATCCAGCACCCACACCTTTCCAGGGGCAGCAGTTTGTAGTTTCCTAGTTTTATTTCCATACCAAAACTACATATTTTACAGTCAAAGTAATGCAGACTGATCATAAACACAGCTAAAAAGCTTCCTACCAATGTGGCCATCCTTCACAAAACTAACAGCTACCATAGTTTTAATCACAGGTAGAATGCAAAATGTTTCAATACAAGCATTTCAGTCCTATGGAATTGAGCCCACAGGAGAGAATCACCCCAATTCCATGGAAAAAAATCACAGATTTGGCAAGCCTATATCCAATACGAGCTGTATCCAAAGCGATTTAAATGCAAACATTTATTTGCTTATTGGCTTCTTGGGTGTGTCAATGAAGAACAACAACATTCAATTTGAGGCATTTATATTTTTTATGTAGTGTCAGATAAAAAAACATCAAAAAAAAAAAACAACTGACACTTAGGGCCATAATGGACAAAAATGTCAAAAAACTGTCATAGAAATGTTATATATTTGTATTTTTTTCCACTTTCACTGACTGTTGTTTTTTATCAGCATCTCTTCTATTCATAATTACCATAATTACCAAACATTCATTCATTTACAATTGTAATGCTTTAAAAACTGGTTTCTTTACATAATGCTCGCTGTCAGTGAATGAAAAAAAAAAGAAAAATGAAATACACAACCTTGTAAAAAATGGTAAAAATTTTAAATTTGAAGCCTTTCCGATAGAATGAATGCCTATTAGCAAATATTGCATCATTTTATAGTCAAATGGCCCTGGGTTAAAAAATTGCAGTTTTAATGGGTTTCAATGTGGACATTTTTGTCCTTAAGTCCTGAGTGTGAGTATCTTTTGTACGAAGGGATAAATTGATTTTTTGAAGGAAATGAGGGTGAAATATTAAAATTTCAATAAAAATGCACACCTGAGCCTAGATTTATGTATTTGGCATTAACACAGACACACTTAAAGCAAAAGAAAAAAAACTGAAATGGACAAAAATGTCCATAAGGTCGCACAAGGGTTAAGTGAAAATATAAAAATAAATAAACACAACATTCACAAAACAAGTGAAAAAAAAAAAATTATATATATATATATATATATATATATATATATATATATATGTGTGTGTGTTAGGATAATGGTTAGCACTTTGTGTCATGTTCTATACACCACAGTTGAGTAATTGGTTAATGCAATGGTACTGTATAATGCAAAGCACATGAAATACCTTTTTGTCACTAATGTTTTCTTACTGAATTCCGGTGGTGTGTTTTTTGACAAGTCACTCTTCACAGACACAGAGCTGGACACATGTGAACCTGATCTTAAGCTAATAACAAAAAAAAAAAAGGGCATATGGTTTGAAGTTTGAAACTGTTTTCCAATTTCGATACTGAACAGCCAGACAAATATATAGTCTTTGCTAACCTACATTTGAAAAATTACTAATGTTAAAGAAACTAACAAAATACCTTTTGGTAGATGATGATGTTTCCCCACTTAAGTTTGGTGGATGTTCACGTGAAGAGTCACTCTTTGCAGACACAGAGCTGGACACATGTGAACCTGATCTTACACTAATAACACAAAGAACAGAGAGAAAAATGCTTTACTATAGAGGATTTTCATGTCTGATATCTGCACATGCTCTCACTCTCTTGTCCTCCGCAGAAATGCGTGTCTGAATTTAGAATTCTCCTGGCAGTAACTCTGCAGTGCAGTGGTCAGTTAACCTCTTGAGCTTCAGTGGAAGAAAGATCAGCTCTACAATTAGTCACATGATAATTGTCACTCATATTTGATTGACCTAGAAACAGTGCAGAAATCATTCTTAATTTTTGATCATAACGTGTTCAAAAAATGTTAATGAAAAAGAAAACCCAGCTTAAATATGGTTTGAAACACAGATTTGTGATTCTCCAGTGTTCTAATGCCTACTGAACAGCAAAAAAAAAAAAAAAAAAAAAAAAAAAAAGAAAAAAAGTCTTTACTAAGCAACTAAGATGGAGAAACTGACAAAATACCTTTTGGAAGATGAGGTTTTTTTCCCAACTAAGTTTGGTGGCAGATTTAGTGATCCGTCACTCTTCACAGACACAGTGCTGGACACATGTGAGCCCGATCTTTCACAAAGAAGAGAGAGAAAATTACCACATGTCCTTCAGTCTCATATGAAGACATTTGATGTTGCAAATGGAAACTTAAATACATCTGACCTTTATCAATATCCATGCTTTCTTATTCTCATCTTAAATCGACAAAAACTAGACTCAGTTTCAAGTTTTTCTCCCCCCTCTGCGACATCTTTAGATTTTGAAGAGGTTAAGCCCTAATTTATTTATTTTTTTTTAATCTGCAACTATATTAGAACTGCACTGTCCTGGCTATTAATCAGTCTTACCTCTGTTTTTCCGAGTGACTCATCTCAGACGGAGCGTTCTTTCATTTCAGAACATTCCTGAAAACGCAGGTCCATGCAGGTTAAACAGTGAATGAAAACACTGAGAATAATAATAATTAAAAAAAAAAAAAGTACATAGGCTATGTGGTTTTCTAATAGGCACGAATTTATTCCGTTTTTATGAATCAGTCCTTTTCACTTCAACCATTATTTCACAATTTTCACAACTTCAAAGTATCTCAGTTTCAGTAAAAATTATATAAGTCATACATCCGCTGTTTTTTTTTTTTTTTTTTTTTTCTTTAGCAAAACGAAATACAGCAACAGAACCTTAAGAAGTTCACTCGGGTCGGTTTAACTCCTCTAACTGAAATACTTGGGTAAAGTCGGTTTTATATAATCCACACGTTCCGCGTTCAAGAACTCTCTAATTACATGTGCAATAAAGTTAATGTTTGCACATTCTAATCAGCGACATGATATTGACAGCCAACGACTTTTCACAATCTATCAAAATAGACAAGCATTGTTTTATGGCATAGCCTATACTTACTTGCGAACTGCCACGTACTAGTGGGGTAAGATAGGGAACGTCTTAAAAGTTGTTGTTTTTTTTCAATGTGTGACAACTACATTTTAGCCAACTAGAGATGTTCTAGCAAATCACTCACATTATGCATTCTAATGCTATAGATTTCCCCGTTAGCAACAATAAAATGGCATTATGATGTGTTTGAAAACATAATTTGAAAATTAAAAACTATGCCCGTGTACATTTGGTAATCCAGACAAGTGGAAAATAGCGTGTGATCCTCCTGAATAAGCCATATATTCACACATGACTTGTGCACAAGGAACGTACAGAATCAATTCTTTGAAACACTTTCGATTTGTGGTTGCTGTTAAACACACCTAGCGATCCTTCACAATTGTTGTTTGCCACGATTCCGTTTTGGAGAAAATCTAAATCCAATTTTAAATATTTTGACTGATCATTCCGATACCCTCACTTGGAATTAATTTGCATCTCTTTAACAGCTTACCGCTACAGAAAGAATGCAGTATAGCGATATTGTTTGTTTAAAACGAGGGGGAAAAAACACCAGGGAAATATTAGCAAAAAGCAGACATTTAAGAAAAGTGCTTGTATCTTGACTTTTGCAGCAGCGTCTGATACAGCAAATGATCCAATAGGGTAGACTGAGTACATTTGAGACGTGTAGCCTACAGTTAAAACACCTTAAATAACTCACATGAACCCCGAGCCGTAATTTTTGTTCAACATATGTGTATTCGTATTTTCTTTAATCACGGGGAATTTAAAATGCTGCGTCTTTTCACTCCGAAGATATCGACAAAAGTTATTTTTTCTGTAAGGTGAGATTTCCTTTCACCACGTCCCTTCCACAACGAATTGCTTATTATATGATTGTTAAACTTAACATGTATTATTGCAAACGTTACTCTGTGCTCTAAAAATAGACTTATTTTGTGACATTTTATTAGAAATGTGCAGCATTGTTGTCCTATTTTGTTACATGCTGTTTAATTGTAGTGTTTTGATAAGTTAACGTAAACTATGTTAAAAATATAGAGATATATTCGTGATATTTTTTACTGTCCATTATTAAAGGACATATTTTCTTACATAACATACGATTTCATGTTGGAGAAAATCCAAAACACAGTTTGTCAAACAATTTTAGTGCATTACCGCCACCAAGTGGACAAGAGTGTAAAATTCACATTCCGTAAACAAGATCATTGTATCAGTTAACAAACTTGCTGAACAGATAAAACAGTGAAACTTGGGTCCAAAATCCTTTTGACTCCTCTTTAAAAAAAACACACAATGGTGAATACTCTACAGTTACTAATAAAGCCATTACATGAATATCAACACATACATTTAACCACAACATATTAACAATTCATTGTAATTATAAAGATCACCTGATTGATTTAATACGTCTGTAACAAAAATTAATCCTTTGTTAAACCAGCCGATCCAAAAAAAAAAAAAAAAAAAAAAAAGTCTTATTTTTGAACAATGTAGCCTACAATGTAATTTGAACAATGTTGACTGTTCCAAATAACACATATGGAGGGGACATATGTTTGTAGAATAATTTTCACATATCCAAAGCCTGTTTATGAAACTTAATGGGCAGTTTGCTGCATTTAAAACCCACAGGTATGGAGCTCATATTATGACAAAACTTTTTGAATTTGAATTGTACAAATTTGAATTATTGACAAGTGTCATTTCACAAAACTGAATATTATATGGTATTTAACATAGTTCTGAATTCGATTTTTTTAAACTTGAATATTGAACATTTGAAATTGAACACAACTGAATTTTCAAATCGCAGATTTTCAAATAGACATGTATTTTTAAACAGCAGATTTTTGTTCTGATTTCAAATATTCAGTTTTTAAAAATACAACTTCAAGTTTTCAAGATGAAAAAAAAAATCGGAACATCAAATTCAGTGTTCAAAATTCAAAGCGCAGAAATTCAGATCGTACAGAAAGTAGGTCAGAGGTTATGCACAGGGAAGAGTAGATGATCTACGAAAAGTCGAACGAAGCATTTACTGTGACCGAGAGGGGGCATGTTTGGTTCACTTAGGCTAGTTTTGCCGTGGTCACAACATATTAACTAGTGGGTACGTGATAATACGCCGTGGCCACAAGTTATTATCTAGTGGGAACGTCATATTAACTCGTGGGAGTATGCATGTCATGGCAACAAGATCTTTTTGTAAAGATAATGACATGCCGCACGGCTGCTGCCTTTTCTTGTAGTGGAAGGGTTTTGTGCAGTTGAGGCGGTGTTCGCGACGCGGTCACAGTGTGGACGCTGCCGCTCACAAAAAGATTTAAAAAAAAATTATCTTTGGCTGCGCCTGCTGCGAAGCGCCGTGTTCGTGGAAGCGGCAGGATTTTGGGTGCAGTAGCAAAACTTGCACTTCGCCTCCGCGCCGCTCCCATTGAAAATGAACTACCCAGCAAACACAGAACGTTCCCCTAACGTTAGTTTTTGGTTCCCGTTTGGTTATTTTATTTGGGAACCAAATAGTAACGTTAGGGGAACGTTCTTTTTAGGTTATTTTTAAAATAACCTTAAAATAACGTTCCCAGAACGTTGCATGGTGGTTGTTTTTAAATAACCTAAAAGTAACCTACAGAGAACGTTTCCTAATGGTTATTTTTGGGTTACTTTGTTGCAACCTTAAAATAACGTTCCCAGAACGTTGCAGGGTGGTTGTTTTTTAAATAACCTAAAAGTAACCTGCAGAGAACGTTCCCCAATGGTTATTTTTGGGTTACTTTGTTGCAACCTTAAAATAACGTTCCCAGAACGTTGCAGGGTGGTTGTTTTTTAAATAACCTAAAAGTAACCTACAGAGAACGTTCCCCAATGGTTATTATTGGGTTACTTTGTTGCAACCTTAAAATAACGTTCCCAGAACGTTGCAGGGTGGTTGTTTTTTAAATAACCTAAAAGTAACCTACAGAGAACGTTGCCCAATGGTTATTTTTGGGTTACTTTGTTGCAACCTTAAAATAACGTTCCCAGAACGTTGCAGGGTGGTTGTTTTTTAAATAACCTAAAAGTAACCTACAGAGAACGTTCCCCAATGGTTATTATTGTGTTACTTTGTTGCAACCTTAAAATAACGTTCCCAGAACGTTGCAGGGTGGTTGTTTTTTAAATAACCTAAAAGTAACCTACAGAGAACGTTCCCCAATGGTTATTATTGTGTTACTTTGTTGCAACCTTAAAATAACGTTCCCAGAACGTTGCAGGGTGGTTGTTTTTTAAATAACCTAAAAGTAACCTACAGAGAACGTTGCCCAATGGTTATTTTTGGGTTACTTTGTTGCAACCTTAAAATAACGTTCCCAGAACGTTGCAGGGTGGTTGTTTTTTAAATAACCTAAAAGTAACCTACAGAGAACGTTCCCCAATGGTTATTTTTGGGTTACTTTGTTGCAACCTTAAAATAACGTTCCCAGAACGTTGCAGGGTGGTTGTTTTTTTTAAATAACCTAAAAGTAACCTACAGAGAACGTTCCCCAATGGTTATTATTGGGTTTCTTTGTTGAAACCTTAAAATAACTTTGCAGGGTGTTTGTTTTAAAAGTAAATGGGGACCTAATACTGTATTAGAGTACAGGCAGTTTCAAGATACTATGATAACATAAAAATCAAAAAGCATTGCCACATGAATTAAGTGTCGCAAGTTTCACAATGAGCATTTATACCTCAGAGAGTAGATCTGCATTTTAGCCTGAATGTGATAATAATAATGATAATAAAGTATTAAGGACACATTTTAATGTCTTAACTTCTGAAAGCATAGAGGTCAATATAGTCATAAATCAAGAAACGTTCAAAAGACCGGTAGGAGGGGGGAGGTTGACTTTATTTAAAATATAACAGTTTCTACATAATACCAGTCTCAAATAAAGAATATAAAGAGCTTTAATAAACAATCCATGACATTTGCAATGGACAAGGTGCAGACAGTGCATGGCAGACACTGGTTATGGACTGCACTTAACGAAACTTTGTTGCGAGATGGGTGTGGGAATGATGATGGGCTACAGGTAGATCTGTGCATCTTGGGATGAACCATCTACCAGGGAATCTGGTGGAGAAAAGAAGTGGAATGTTAGAGCAGTTTATAAGGAACAGCACAGAGCAACCAACCAAAGCTGCCCTGTGTATGTATGGGACTAAGAACGTTGTTCAGATTTATTCATTACTATTAGGCTTTCACAGCAATACTGCTAAATGGCAATTATTTCTACCAAATTACCAAACATGGACCTTTAAGGTATAGTTCTCCCAAAAACTTTATTCAAAAATATATTGTGACAATCATTAATCGGATTTTAGTGACATAGCTGTGTATTATCTAGTACAAACGTTGTTGACAGTATTGTGTGCATGTAGCTACATTGTACATGGTGTTCACTGCCCAACATTATATTATTGCTTATGTCTACAGTTACCAGTATATTTCTATATTACTATTATAGTTATTTCCTTATAAACTCTCCTAACATTCCACTTCTTTTCTCCAGTTGCAGTTGCCAGAAGTAAAAAGCTAGAGATATGCTATAAAATCAACCACTCCACATCCCTTGACTTCATTGTCAGTTTTCATCTAAAATTATGTTCCCTGAATGTTTGAGTTAGAATAGAACTTGTAAGAGTGCAATTATAGGTATGGCTGCATGCTTTTGAAGAAAAATGTAACATGCGATAACTCAACTAATTAAATAATGCAATAGTCAAAACACAGTACAGTACTATGCTTAAAGGGGTTAAGAACTGCCTTTGTATTTTATTTTGTACTGTTCTCTGAGGTCCACTTAAAATGTTATTAAGATTTTACATCAAAAACATCATAATTTATAAAATAGTTTAATTAAAGGAAAATTATTTTCCATATCAGTTAGAGGAAAAAATTATGGAATCATTCAATGTTGAAGAAAAAAATTATGGAATCAGCTTGTAATTTGTATTTCTGAAACAAATATCTAAACATATCTAAACTGATAATTAGTCAGCAGTTAAAAGAGAGTACTTACAGACCTTAACGAGCTGTTGAACTCGTTACTAATTATAAGGAAACGTCCCCAACAAGAAAGCTGTCAGTTAAAATGATGGAAAGGATTATAAATCTTCAAGATGGAAATTCATTATAAAATGTGGCAAAAGAAGTTGGATCTAAGTTTTCTAAAATTTGGTGTAAATATAAACAAAATGGAAAGATTATAAAATAAATAAAAATACATGTAGGCAGATCAAGGGAAACATCAAAGCATCAAGCAAGAAAACTCAAAGCAATTTGACGAAACAAATGAAGAAAAAATGGGCAGAAAAGGGAGTTGATGTGCGTGACATATCTGTTAGAAACTGGCTAAATGAAATGAGGTTTACACAGAGAAAGGGCAAATGAAAACCAGCATTAACACATAAAAGAAAACAAAATTAAATTGGGCTAAAGAGAAAAAGTCATGGAGTGTGGATGATTGGATGAAAGTGATATTCAGTGATAGATCACAAATCTGCAATGTATAAGGAGACAATGCTGGAATTTTTGTCTTGTGGCTTTAATAGAATGTGAAAAGATTACTGCCTGAAGAAAACAATCAAAGTTACCAAATAATTTATAATATGGGGGTTGCATGTTAGGTAAAAGACCAGGGCTGCGTTCTCTGATAACATTGTCCCTAAGCGCGCTACGAACACTCAAAAGGTACACCTTTCCTACGTGTGTTCTCCGAACTATACCTTAGGATGTTGCTTAAGGTAAACCTTCTTAAGTGCGACCTTAGCAGGTGCTGTCCATGGTGGAAGTGCTGAATAGGTTGATATCGATGCCTCGATGATCAATTGTGCGCTCTTTCCTTCACAGCAGTTTAGGTAAAGTATTGAGAAAACAATGTTCTTTATAAAGAAATGTTTTAGAAATACTACAAACTGCATTTATTGGGGCCCACTGAAATATGTACATGCAGAAATAAATATGTGTATGTGTTTATAATTTGGCAAGTGTGCAATCCCACACTCTCACGGCCATAAGTGTGTTAATGTTCGTGCCTTGTGAAAGGCATACGTATGTAATCGGTGGCATGGCGAAGCAGTATGTTTGTGACTGAGTGAACGCACAGCCACACACTGAGGTCTTACTCAGCCCACATCCATCCCCAACCACCTCCAGAAAACTCCCCACGGCATAAAAACGAAGAGCCACCATCAGCTGAATTTCGGGGCTGAGGGGGTAGCCCTGTCGAGTTTGTCTTGACAAATCTGGGCCAACAAGATTCAAGAGCTGCAGAATTTGCTCCCGTGGTAGGCAATTTTTTTTACAACGGTCTCTTCTGACATGGTAGTCAGTGGACGGCGCCATCTTTGATTTAAAACAAGTACTCGCTGTCTCGCTGCCATAGCTATAAGGTTTGTGTAAACTCATCTTTCTTTATATAGACTCCTAAGCCTTTTCTGTCAAATGGTTCGCCAGCTGATGTGCCTTGGGATAGTAATTAAAAAAACCAACAACCATTAGTGTATGGAAACTTTATTAATGAAAACACTTCCATACACTGGGTGTAGGCTATAACAACTTAAGTATTTTATGTGTAACATTTTAAAGTAAAGTAAAAATGTAAATGTAATACCAAATCAGATTTTATATTAAATGTTCATATAAAATTTTCTATGTGTAAATAAACTGCGATGTAAAAAAGCTTTTTGAGTAGTGGTGGCCACTAGCGGGATGAACCGTCAGCAGTGATAAGGTATAGCTAAGAGCGCTCCAGACCAACCTTACGAACGTATGACTTACAGAAGGTATACTTGACTAAGAAGGTTTCGGAAAACACGCATTAACGATAAGGTACTTCTTAAGGTACAACTTAAGAACGACGTAACTTTAAGGTGCCCAGAGGACATGGCAATCCTTACCTCAACAGTCAATTCACAGGTTTAAACTGAAACTTTGGACACTTTTCTCATTCCATCAACAGAAAAGAAGATGATGTTAGTATGATAATGCACCTTGCCACAGAGCAAAGATTGTTAGAGTGTTTGCCAGCAAACAGTCCGAATATCAAGCTGATTGAAAATGTATAGTGGAGATTGAAAAAAAAAACTGGTCCATGACCACGCTCCATCTTGCAAAGCTGATCTGTCAACCGCTATTCAAGAAAGTTGAAACCAGCTTGATGAAGAATATTGTTTTTTATTAGTGAAGTCCATGCCCTAAAGAATTCAGGACGTCATAAATGCCAGAGGAGTAGCAACGAAGTACTAATTGTGATTTTGGTTGTTGATTCCATACTTTTTCCTCAACATTGAAGGATTCCATATTTTTTTCCTGTAATTGATATGGAAAATAATTGTCTGTTAAGTAAAATAATTTATAGTTTTATTTATAATTTAGTTTGTTTGAGATATGTTTCACATAACCAGAATGTTTAATTAATAAATAAAAATTGTTTTGTGTCATATCTGTGACCCGTTTATTTGCTATGAAGTAAAAAAAAAATTGGGTGAACAACATCTAATTGTGGTGATTCCATCATTTTTTGCCAGGGGTTGTAGCAGTGTTTAATTTTTACAATTGATTATTTAGTTTCTGCTGTTAAATAAACCTAATCTGGGCCTACATGAAAGCCTAAACCCCCTGGTTTACAATGATTTTTACAGTTTATGTAATGCTACAGTAAGCACAGCTGTTCAGTAGTTGTGGGCATGTTTTCTCCTTAAAAAAGAATGTCAAACATCGACATGGGTTATATAAATTTCAGATTTTAAATAGATCTTCATATGAAGAGTTCAGACACAAAAGTCACTAAGTACGTCTGATGTATTTCTTTAAAATGATCATTTCTTTCTGGCTACTATGTATTGGTTTCTATGTAAGTACTGGTACTTCTGAATGGGTTGAAGCTGGGATTAACGCATTTGAAGTGAAAGTACTTGATGAAGATATACTATGTGTGGAGAGCATTCACTCAGTATCATTACCTCATTTTTGACCAAGATGGCTTTTAGAGGCTTTTGTATTGGAACTCTTCATATCATTTAAGTTTATTTTACACACTTTAAGCATGATCACATTGCATACTGAATATTGCATTAATGAGTTATCGCAATCGCACAATCCATTTTTCTGCAATGTCGTGCAGCCCTAGATTTTGTATACTAAAATACTGTCAATGTTATTGCTGCAAAAAAAAAAAAAAAAACATACCTGGACTTTGTGGGAGAAGAGATCATATAGAATAGATCATGGAAGCATCCATACAAAGACCGGTTGCCAAAGAGTGAATGATGGAGGGACCACTGCCAAACCTCATGACAGAATTCTAACCGAGTCAGGTAAGCAGATGAAATTCCACTGAAAATAAACATTAATAAAACAAATGGTAAAGTCAGATTAGATTATTACTTTAATCCCTATAAACCAAAACAATGTAATAAATATGAAATCATCACACACTAATAGTGAAATATTCAAGAAAATATTCCTTTTATAGCAAAAGGCAATACAAAATATTGTTCTGAATAAGTATTCTCTATATTGCACAAGGCTTAGGGAATAACTTTCTAAATAATTTGTGCATGCTTTGATGTCTTTAGATCGGTTTGTTACAGCTGTATTCCATACATTTAAATTTCTAAATTATAAAACATAAAAAAATGAATATTCTGCATATATTTTTTTATTAAGAATTGGTGGTCTAGGATTAAATGTTATCTCTATTGCTAATTTAACATGATATGCGCCGCGGTTGATTGCAAAACGCGGAGCTACAACATACAACTATTCAAAATTAGTTCACTTTTAAACATGTTACAATTTATGCGTTTCCACAGTAAAGAGACTGGAGTTCAGCCTCTTTGGTTCAGTGCGACTGTCTCTTCTTCATCTATTGTCTTGTCTTATATTGGCGACTCGGTTGCGTACATCGCCACCTATAGGATTGATTAAGTACATTTCATAAAGAGGGACTCAAACTGGGAGGAAAAGAAATAAGTAAAACAAATATCACCGTTATATTTTTGGTAACACTCGAATGATCATTGCTTTGAATATAATATAGTAAAACACAAAGACCGCACTACATTAGAAAACTCAATTTTTTTAACGCTAAGTTAACGCAATGTATCATTATGTAAATGTACATACTTAAAAAATAAAAATAAAATAAAAAATAAAATTGTCTCTCATTAAGTAAATCCTTACTTGCTTGCCAAGCCCGCGAAGCCGGGCAGCGGGCATATATAAACAGGGGTCTGTGCCCACCGCGCGCACAGCCTGACTCCCCTGACTCACTGACTTCACCAGCAGTGCGTGTTTTTAGGTAAATTACTTTTTTTACTTAACTAATTTAGTTTAATTACTTTTTACAAGTATAGGACGACTATAAAAGTAAATGACATTTAAAACTATGAAGAAAGAAAGTTATAAATGTAATTATAATAAGTTAATTACAAATTGTTCGAGGTTTGTTTTTCTGAGGGAACTTTTGTTTTTCTGAGGGAAATAACCACTAAAATAAATAGCGGCCGTTTTCATCCGTAAAACCCATTAAAGTAGACTGTCTTTTCTGGTAAATGTGTGGTACATTTACCGGAAAAGACACACAGAAAACGACTTTCCGTCATCAGGGCCGTTAAACCATAGATATATATATCTATGCGTTGGTTAGACCGTTAAATGCCGTTACAGCTGTGTGTGACGTCATTGCTAATAGAGCCAATCCGCTCCGTTTGAGAGACGCTCTTTCTTGTCACAGATATCTGTCATGTTAACGTTACTTAAAAAGTGACAAATTATACAATTATTCATAGTAATATCTTAATTATTCATATTTGTATGGAAAATGGTAGTGCGTTGTCGGTTTGGATGCGAGCGCGTGAGCTCTCTCTCTCTCCCTCTCTCTCTCTCTCTCCCTCTCTCTCTCTCAGGTGCGCGCCTTTACATCTGTTTAGATTAAAACTCTATAATGAAATCGGTCATCCCTCTTTTTGTAACAACAATAATTATAATAGAACATAATAATAACTACTACTATTGTTGTTGTGATTGTTATTCTCAATAATTAAAATGCATCTGGCTTATTTGTGAGGTAATGTCTCAAATACTTTTTTTCTGCATTCTTCTTCTCATCTTGCATTATCAATGATATTACACATATTTATCAGAGCCTTTAAAAACTTTGGGAATTTATAGCCTACCATAAAAATAATTATTCTCTTCTCTCTTTTTTTCAGTGTCGATTGCCGTCTGATTGTTGTAAGTGAAAATAGTAGCAGTGAACCTACACCTCTGATTTGCCAGATTCATTACAACATACCATTTCATCAATAATCACTGATAGAACTGAAAACATTTTAATTTGTACAGACACATCTCACCCATATTTGTTTTTCTTTTTTTATCTTATGCATGTGTCTACAGCAGTTACATTTACCACAAAGGCTCTTTTAAGAGCCATATCTCGAGAGCGTCTTTGGCTTTGTAAGTATATATTTTGACTGACCACTCAGGGTTTAGATCAAAGCAACATCATGCACTATGATAGTAACGTCTTAATGAAGACATTAAAGGGATAATTCAAATAAATACATAAATAATTATAAAATCTAGAAACAAACACATACACACACACACACTTCCAAAAGGACATACATCACTTTCCATCACAATGCTGCAAACTCCAAAACACTGACTGTCCAGTATAAAATAAGACAGCCTTGGTGAGCAGCTGTAGCACTATTGAAGGGAGATAATATTGGAAACATTGTAATATTAAATTTACTTTGCTGCTAAAAATTAAATAAATCAACTGATAAATTAAAACTTCTATAATTACTTTGGTACTAAGTTTTTTTTCTTCACACAGCTGGCAGTGAAACCATTAAATAACTTAAAAAAAAAATGTTAAGTGAAAACAGAGGCACATGTTTGGAATGACATTGGGGAAAGTTAACAAAAAATACCTGGTGCACAGTCTCCATCATCTAGTAGTGCATGTACCAGCAAAAGCAATTAATTTTGGAAGTCTTAATGCTTGTAGTGCGTCAAGCAACCTTTAAGGTCAGGAAAGGTTTTGAGGCTAGTAAAAAAGATGAATCAATGAGTCTTGCTTCCCAATGGATATTAGAAAAGAAGATGGGGAAACATGTTTACAATCTCACACATTAAAGTAATGAAACTTTTTGTGAGAAATGTTTATCTTCAGGTAATATAATATATGTTTCTTCATTTGCACTCTATCTCTCTTGTGTCTCAACAGCAGCTCTATTCACCCCAAAGGCTCTTTTCAGAGCCCAGACACACTGTGTGTTTGGCTTTGTAAGTATAGTTTATACTAATCTAACACCTCACCAGTATCTGGGTTTACATTATTTGAAACCATGCCATCCACTAAAGCACTGAAAGGGTACTCTTCTAAACTAAATAAAAGAATAAATCTTCCTTCATCTCCGATTTGCCATGTTCATATCATACAGATTAGTCAATCACAAGCATCACATTTATATAAATGCATTAAAGGATTAGTTGACTTCCAGAACAAAAATGTACAGGTTTACTCACCCCCTTGTCATCAAAGATGTCAATGTCTTTTTTTCTTTAGTCGTAAAGAAATTATGTTTTTGAGGAAAACATTTCAGGAATTTGTATACATGCGCATCACAGATCTAGAAAGATGAGCATGTGTGGTTAGAACAAATATAAATATAAATTTAAGAAAATGACTGATTGTTAGGATTGTGAACTAATCCTTTAAAATCGAGCCCATATTAGAATAGCATACAATATTTACTAAGGACTGTACTGTAATGGTCTGTAATGTCAGCATTTGTGAGTAATACATTGTCATTTCTTTTGTTTTATTTTGTTTATTAGACTTTGCGACATCCACAGCTTGTGCAACATCCACAACTTTTGCATTTTGGACTGCCTCCAACAAACTGTCCCTGTCATCTTTTATTTGAAAGTGAGTAGTATTCTTTAGCTACATTCAAAGGTTTTCTCAAAAAAATATATATATAGTTTTTTATTTTCTGACAAGCAATTTCTGATCTCATCACACTCACAATGACAATCACTGACCACCCCCAGCCAACTGCCAAAAACTTCAAAAGTCACTTCTGACATTAAAATCGACATAATCCAGACCACAAACTAAAATAAACAAAAGCAGCACTTGAAATTGTGAAAAAAATATATATATATTGTTGAAAGTTTGCTGTTAACATTTCAATAAAACATTTCAAATAGTCAGTTTTTTTACTATAACATCAATAATAATAATAATAACAATAATCAATTTATACTGTGGATCTGTCTATAATCTTGAATCTGTTTGGCTGGATTGCCAATAAAACTTGCTTGTCTATGAAATAAAAGAAAAAAAAAAGAAAACCTGGGAGAGATAGAATGATAGCCTTTACAGATAGATAATTACATGGATACAGTACAAAATAGTTTTTTTATATAATATCTGATTATATTGATTAGATGTCATTTTCAAGATGTTCTTCGCTTATTACAAGAGCTTTTCACCTAGCGATAAGCACTGTTATTCAACAAAATTGACGTTGGGTTGTGGGATAGTCTTACAGATCCTAAACTAGGATGATTTTTTTATGGGCGAAGTCTATCTGGTGGCAGAAAACTCATTACTTTTGAGTTAAATCAAGTTATAAAGTCCGCATTAGGAGATATGAACTTGCATTTGTGAGAAAAAAGAGATAAAATACATGTTATGTAAAAATTTTAATAGTAATAGGTTTAAATAATAAGTCATGCTGTAACTATAGGGTTAATACAATACATCTCCTATGAACAGCATATGTGAATATTATTAAAGGCACATTTTTTTTTCTCTTATTCCATGGATTTTACATGTTTACCTCAACTTGTGACCAGTGTTTTTCTGCAACCACTATGCACGCACAGCTGCAAGTGACGTAACTGTGACGTCTACTTTAAATCAGTCTACAGTAGTCAACATTTGAAGTGGATCAAAACCTTTCATGAAAGTTGTCCTCAAACCAAAACAATACCCGTTCTTGTCTTAGGACAACTTTGATGAACTTTTTTTGATCCACTTCAAATTTTGACTACTGTATGTCTATGCATGTATGTACAGTTGCATCTCAATAAATTAGAATGTCATGGGAAAGTTCATTTATTTCAGTAATTGAACTCAAATTGTGAAACTCCTGTATTAAATAAATTCAGTGCACACAGACTGAAGTAGTTTAAGGGCACTTTCACACTAGCACGTTTGGTACGCACCCGGGTTCGTTTGACGTCATACTAGCCATACTATTTAAATTCCTGATTGGATGGCTGCCGAATTCAAATATTACACAGATTACTTTAAAAGTGCCTTTCCTACCATTCTGGGCCCTGAATGTGGAAGTTACGTTGCTCCCAATGGGGACAGAAAGCTCTCAGATTTCATAAAAAAAAAATATTCCTTTGTTCTCCAAAGAGAAACAAAGGTCTTACAAGTGTGGAACAACATGAGGGTCAGTAATTAATTTTATACTACAGGGCCATTGAATGCTTGAATCTGATTGGCTGACAAACATTCTAGAGGTGTGCATTATTTTCAGGGAAACGCACGGCGAACGTAGTTCCAGCCCCCTTGTCATTCAAGATGTTCATGTCTTTCTTTCTTCAGTCATTAAGAAATTATGTTTCTTGATGAAAACATTCCAAGATTTCTTTCCATATAATGGAAAAGTATGGTACCCCCAAGTTTGAACTTCCAAACTGCAGTTTAAATGCAGCTAAAATTGACAAATTGACAATTTATATACTTTTTAACCTGAAATGTTCGTCTTGTCTCATCTCTGCGATGCGCATGTGTAGTCTGTCTGATCTGGGACAATAGAGTTAGGATATGTTGAAAAACTCCCATCTCGCTTTCGTCTTCAACTTCAAAATCGTCCTACAACGGGAGGGAGAGAGATATTAAGTGCATGAATTACCTCTCTCAAGTCTGTGTGTCTCTCAAAGGTGACTGGCAGCATCGTCTCTACTAACAGTTAAACTTTAAGTCCATTTTCTTCAAGACCATGCTGTTGCCGCGCTTGTGAGAAATTTCATATCGTTTTTAAGTTCTTAATCATCAGAACAGCGCTAACAACATTAGCGCATACTAACTGTATGTGTGTGCATCTGTAAGAGAGAGAGAATGGGAGGAATAGAGTATGTGCTTTCCGTACATAATAAAACGTGATATTGTGGCAAAAACATGTAAATAATCTGTTGTTTTTATCCTATTGTTTACTGTATTTATTTGTTTGGCCAGTGTCATTGTGGGTTTTGATAATTTTGCAGTTTTGGGCTGTAAGAACCTTTGAAATAACTGAAATTATGTGGCGAAGAAAAATGGACATGTACTGCGGTCAAGAGCTGCCTGAAACCATGTTCGCTGTGTACGTTACTTTGAAAATAATTGCACACCTTAGGCATAGACCCAATTTTGAAGGCATAAAATGTAAACCCCTGTGCAACACTTTAATATCAGTGTACTTACATGATAACTCCTCAGGAACTGTCTACTTAATATAAAGTGTAAAATGGTCCAGCCTGGTCTCATTGTTTATATGTTGGTATTTCAACGTTTAAAACGTACAAATAAATAAAACATGTAAGTACACTGATATTAAAGTGTTGCACAGAGGTTTACATTTTATATATTATTTAGTAAGTTGTGACCATTTTACACTTTATATTAAATTTTAGTGCAAATTTGAAATTAAAATAAAACAAATTTTAAAAAAGCTAAACTATAAAAACCTTGCTGTCATCTCCATTTTTTTAATTCACGAGAAAGTGCACTATCCAAACTTAAATTATTATAATTCATGAACACTTTTGAATACAGACCTAAGGTTGGTCTGTTTTTAAAGAAGGTCTTAAATTTACTGTAAAGAAAATGTATTTTACTTTTATTTTATGAATAATACTATGCATTTTTCTTTTATTTTATATAAAATAAATATTTGTAAAAAATTGTTACAAATACAAAAATTGCTATAAAATTAAAGCTACAGTATATGTCTACATAAATTTTGTTCCAAATTTGAAGTTGATATAAAAGAATTGAGGTTCACATGCTATTTTGTTTAGGCGTTATACCAAAACAAGCCACCAGGAGCCACCCAAATTGCATTAAACTTTTTTTTATGCATTTCGGTAACAAATCTAATAACCACCAAATATGCAATCATGAGATCAGGACCTTTCTAACAATATGTATTTTGTCAAGATTATAAAAAGTTTTGACACCACCACTAAAGGGGAGGAGACAACTAAACGGTTTGAAGCACCATTTCTATGGTAACGCAATGTCCAATTTTAAAATGGTTACGATTTTAAGCGATTTAAAACATGTGATAGGAAAAATAAATAAAGCATGGTATCTATAGAAATACAGATGTTAACCCTTAAGAACAGTTATAGATTAATTTATGACAAGAGTCTTTGACGGGACGTTCTAAAACGCTTAACGTGAAAAACGCTTAACGTGGCTTAACATACGTAAAAAAAAAACGACCAGGAAACCCTAAATTTGTGTCAAACCTTACTTGGAACAAACACTAACTACTATCAAAACTACGAATCCTTATTCCACAGATAAAGTAAAGAATATCAAGTTAAGCATTTTTCTCCCCCATAGAAGCCCATTATAAGGAAACAGCTTAACGTGGTTTAATTTTCCCTTAACAACGACCAGGGAAGACCAAACTTATATAAAAAATTACTTACTTAAATACTTTCTGCTGTTAAAAGAACGAGCTCTTATTCAGCATATAAAGTAAGCGTTTTTTTATGGACTTCTATGGGGGCCGATTACTTTATATGCTGAATAAGAGCTCGTTCTTTTGACAGCAGAAAGTATTTAAGTAAGTAATTTTTAATATAAGTTTGGTCTTCCATGGTCGCTGTTGAGGTAAGTTAAACCACGTAAGCTGTTTCCTTATAATGGGCTTCTATGGGGGAGAAAAAGCTTAACGTGATATTCTTCACTTTATCTGTGGAATAAGGGCTCGTTCATTTGATAGTAGTTAGTGTTTGTTCCAAGTAAGGTTTGACACAAATTTAGGGTTTCCTGGTCGTTTTTTACGTACGTTAAGCGTTTTTCACGTTAAGCGTTTCAGAACGTCCCTCTTTGACAAATGTACATCATAACAGGAGTTCTGACCTTTGTTAAAAAAAAAAGTCTTTATTGCTTAAAGACTTTTTGTGACAAAGGTCAGAACTCCTGTTATGATGTAGATTTGTCATAGACTCTTGGTGCACTCTTGTCATAAATTAATCTATTGCTGTTCTTACACAATTTGTAACCAAAAAGACTTAGACCTTTCCAATGATATATAGTTTGTCATGATTACATAAGGATTTAATTGTAATATAGCCTAAAGTAGTGTAGCCTAAGTAAACTAAGGCGTCCCGTATTCGGGACGGCGACAGTTAAGGGTTAAACATCTATATTTCTATAGATACTATTATGGAGTTAGAATTGTTGCTTAATTCCAAATAAATACATTATGATCCACAAATAAATGTAAAGCGGTTGACAAAAACCAAGCATAATCACAAAATAAATAAAATGAGATCCACAAATAAATCTTAGAATTCCACAAACATGAATTATATTCACAAGTAAAAAAAATTGAATTGCAAATAAAAAACATATTCACAAATATTTTTTTTATTATACAAACACAACTTTGCCCTGCATTTATATTTGAATCGCATACTGTGCATTTGCAGATCGCTGCCTGTATTTGTGGATTGCTCTCTGTGCATTTGTAGATCGCTGCGTGTATTTGTGAATTTTGAAACACTTCAAGCGTCAAGACGCAAACTAATCCTCAAATGGATGGACTCCACCCACTTTCTAATCAGATACTGGCCACGTGGGGCTGAGCAATGAACGTTCTCGCTCCAACCAATCACGTTTTTACGGTGACCGTAAGGTCACTTATGTTTGTAGTGGCCACGACATTTAAACTCGTGAGAACATGATATTATGTCTTGGCCAAAAAGATATTAATTCGTGGGAACCTCATATGTAACATGTTATATATTATATGTATTATATGTATTATACGTATTATATTTTATTAGTCATATTCGTTATTTTCCCCTTCATTTCGATCTCTTTACCTAATGTTTTAAATGTAGGTTCTATGACTGGGATATTTACTGGAATGCAGTTCAAAGGTTGAATTTAATATATATTGTATTTTATTTAGTCTAATTAATAGATAAATATAGTGTTTCAGTGAAGAGTGAATTATTCACGTAGTTTCATTTGGATCGTTTATCGTCACAGTAAAATAGGCCTACATTCCTTCTATTAACTGATCCTCTTTTTTCCGTATTTGTATTATTATTATCGTCATCCTTATTATAATTATTACTATTATTATTAGCCTATTATTATGTATATATTTTTATATTTTTGTTTATATTCGTTTCCCCCTTAATTTTGATCTATTAACGTTCTATATGGAAATGATACTGTAAATGAGTTTTACTGGAATGTAGTTTAAAGGTTGAATTGAACATATATTTTATTTAGTTTTTTTTCTTCTAATAAATAGACTAGATTATATAATACTATACTGTTTCACTGAGGAATTAATCATTCACGTATAGTTTCATTTGTAAATGAAAACATGCTCATTTATGGTAACACACGGGCATAAACAATCATAAGTCATATAGCATATTTCATGCATTTTACAGTATAATTTCCATATAGAACGTTAAGAGATCAAAATTAAGGGGGGAAACGAATATAAACGAAAATAAAAATATATACAATAATAATAGGCTAATAATAAGTAATAATTATAATAATGATGACGATAATAATAATACAAATACGGAAAAAAGACGCAATTAATAGAAGGAATGTAGACCTATTTTACTGTGTGACTGTGTAAATGATTTCCAAATGAAACTACATGAATAATTCACTCTTCACTGAAACACTATATTTGTCTGTTAATATGACTAAATAAAATACAATATATGTTAAATCCAACCTTTGAACTGCATTCCAGTAAATATCCCAGTCATAGAACCTACATTCAGAACGTTAAGTAAAGAGATCGAAATGAAGGGGAAAATAACGACGTATAACATATAACATAATATCACGTTCCCACGAATTAAATGTAATGGCCAAGACAAACATAAGTGAACCGAAGGTGTCCCCTTACGGTCACCGTAAAAACGTGATTGGTTGGAGCGAGAACGTGCAACGATTGGTCAGCCCCACGTGGCCGGTATCTGATTGGCTTAAATTGAAAGTGGGTGGAGTCCATCCATTTGTAGATTAGTTTGCGTCTTGACATTGACGCTTGAAATGTTTCAAAATTCACAAACACGCGCAGCGATCTACAAATGCACAGAGAGCAATCCACAAATACGCGCAGCGATCTACAAATACACAGTACGCGATTCACATATAAATGCCGGGCAAAGTTGTGTTTGTATAATAAAAAAAAATATTTTTGAGTATGTTTTTTATTTGCAATTCAATTTTTTTTACTTGTGAATAATTCGTTTTTGTGGACCTCATTTTATTTATTTTGTGATTATGCTTGGTTTTAGTCAACCGCTTTACATTTATTTGTAGATCATAATGTATTTGTTTGGAATTAAGCAACAATTCTAACTCCATACACCATGCCTTATTTGTAATGCGTGTACAGAATTTGGTATTTTAACACCTGGCTTAGTATTAAGCCATGTTAGGAGTTTTTCAAGTTAAGCGTTAAATGTCCCAGCCCAGGAAACAGCGCTGTTTCTGTAAAAAGTAGTTGGATTCACACACACTGACAACTAACGATAAATTTGAGCCCCACAAACAGTACAACGTTATGAATAAAATAAGAACGTAGTAAAATTACTTACCTGTCTCAGTCTTTCAGCGCTTCAAAAAGCAACCACGAGCTGTCCCATGTCAAAAACTAACGTTCGTCTGTTGACGAGATCTTCTTCTTTAGATATTGGTGAAAGTACATAGTTTATACCGCCACCTAATGGAATATTTTTTATAAACAGCAAAATCAAATTATAAACCTTACTGTAAAATATATGTAATTAAGAAAGCTCTATTTATTTTTATGAAAGAAACTGGGTTATTTAAAACATGTCATTTATTTATTTGTTTGTTTGTTTGGTTGGTTGGTTGATTGGTTGTTTTTTATTTGTTTAAATAAAAATCTCCGGCCCACACTCTAGATATGCGGATATGCACCTTAATGGTTAGTCCCTTAATCTTCGCCATTAAAAATAGAAGAAGAAGAAGAAGAAGAAGCAGCAACTATGCACAAATCTTTCCAATTCACAGCCCAATATAAATATATTCAGATGAACTGTACCTGCTGCAGGAAATGCCAACAAGTGGCAAAAACGGTTCATTTTTAATCACTTTAAACATGTAATGAAGCTACCTGAATCTGTCAACAACAACAAAAAGAAAAAAAACTGTACAAAAAAAAGAAAGAGGAAAAAAGAAAAGACAAAACAAAACAAAAAACACTTTGCCAAACTTTGCCCTTAATCCTTTCATTCACAATTTTTTTTAAACAATTCTATATTGAGATGACTGCAGCTTTTGTGTTTATTCACAAAACTTTTCTAAAATAATCCTTGCTTGAAAAGAAAAGAAAAACGAATAAATACTTGTTCTGTTACTATTTTAGATACATAAATTACAATTTAACCCTCTGGGGTCTGAGGGTGTTTTGGGGCCCTGATGAAGTTTTGACATAGCCTGACATTTGTGCTTTTTTCAGTATCTTGAAAACATATTAATGGCTAAAGTCTGATTACATTGTAATGAGCACAAATTGGTCTACAATATTTAAGCAACATGAATGTACATTTTTGTATTTTTGAGAAAACAATGTGTATGCGTGTTTAGTGAAAAAAAATCACTGAAATACGGCTATGAAAACACATACAGAACATTTGTTCACAAGACTTTTGAGAACTGGATGTTGAATTTAAATTACAAGTGACACAAACAATGAAGACCTCTTTTCAAATTAACATTATTTTAACAGTTATTTTCTTCTTGCAATCAATATTGCTAAATATTTCCAAAAACACATTTTACATTAAATTAAATATTTTGGATTTAGAATGGACTCAAAATCCAGGAGACAAAAGTACACAAGGCAGTGGAAATGTGCCCGGAGGTCACTGACTGAAAGGATTGTTGAAGAAACACCTCAAAATTGTCAAAATCAGGTCAATGTGGATGAAGGAAATGACAATGAAAGGGACATATGGAGTGCAGAGACTGAAGAAAACTGCAGTTTAGGAAATGAGAGTGAGGATGATGGGGTCAGTGAGGAAAGCTGCAGTTTAGGACATGAGAGTGAGGATGATGGGGTCAGTGAGGAAAACTGCAGTTTAGGACATGAGAGTGAGGATGATGGGGTCAGTGAGGAAAACTGCAGCTCAGGGCTTGAGGATGTGGAACAAAAGCATTCAGCCTCACTTACAACATTTTTGCAAGATTGGGCTACAAAACACCTTGTTAAACACAATGCTATTGATGACCTTTTGAAGGGACTTAGACAAAATGGACATCCAGAGCTGCCATCAACAGCAAGAACCTTGCTGCAAACTCCTAGACATATAAAAACGGTGATGAAATCAGGGATGGAGTGTGTTTATTTTAACCTAAAAAGGAGTCTTAGAGAGCAGTTGCAGCACTATCCGAAGGATGTAATTGATGGAATAACAATGCTTGAGTTATCATTAAATATAGATGGGATGCCTATTTTCAAAAGCAACAAGGCAAATCTATGGCCCATTCTCTGTGCCATTCACCTAACACCCATCCGAGTCTTTCCAGTGGCATTGACCCTTGGTCCGTCTAAACCAACAGATTTGGATTTTGTTGAGGAAGTGATAAAGGAAATTCAGGATCTCCTAGACAATGGATTTGAAGGAAAACAAATTCAAATGAGATGTGTTGTCTGTGATGCACCTGCGAGAGCAATGGTCAAAAAGATTAAACAATTCTCAGGGTACTATGGATGCGATAAATGCGATCAGAAGGGTGTGTGGGTTTCTGGGCGAGTAACATTCCCAGACACAGACAACCTCACTCTACGCACAAATGACACATACCGTGCTGAAATGGCAAGAAGGCAGATTGATGATGACATTTCAGTGTCCCCATTTTTGAGGCTGCCTTTGGACATGATCAACCAGTTTCCAATAGATTATATGCATCAAGCCTGCCTGGGGGTCACGAAAAAACTGATCACAGAGTGGATGAGAGGACAACGGAATTTGCGAATGTCAGCTGGACAAATTAATGAAGTGAACCAAAGGCTGCTGGCACTCAGAAAGGACATTCCGAGCTGTTTTGCAAGAAAGCCTAGGAGTCTGGATGACATAGATAGGTGGAAGGCAACAGAGCTGCGCCAGTTTGCAGTGTACACTGGCAAGATTGTACTTAAAGGAATTCTGGCCGACCACCTGTACGATCATTTTATGACATTCAGTGTTGCCTTGGGTCTTCTTCTTAAACCAAACTCAGCAGCAGACCACAACTGCTACAGCAGAAAGCTGATGACATACTTCGTAGAAAAAACAAAAGAACTGTATGGCGACCACTTCATGGTTTACAACATTCATTCCATGGTACATCTACCAACAGAGGCGATCAATTTCGGCTGTCTTGATGCTTGCAGCGCTTTCCCTTTTGAAAACTTTCTGGGAAAGCTTAAGAGACTTGTAAGGTCAGGAAAGAAGCCACTTGTTCAAGTGGCTAAACGTCTGATGGAGAAGTCCAATTTTCCACAGACTCCATCTGTGGTGACGACAAAGTTCAAAATCACGAGGCCAAACAATGCTTTCATTCTCAAGGATGGGAGGTGTTGCATGGCCATCGAAGAGAGGAAAGAGATGGATGAGTCAGGCTCCCCAATGCTTTTGTGCAAGATTTTCGAGAAATCTCAAGCACTTTTTAAAGACCCATGTGACTCACGAATGATCGGCTGCTTTAAAGTGCAGGCAAGACAATCCACAATTAAACTAATCCCAGAATGGCAGCTAACAAGAACTGCCATAATGATTGAAGAAAACCAGGATTTTTTTTTCCTGGCCATCTTGCATACACTTTGACTCCTTTCAATTTTCCTCCTCCCTCCTCCTCCTCTTCCCCTTCCTCGCCCTTTCCCTTCCCCTGCCTTCCCTCATTCCCTTTTCCTCATCCATCCTCCATCTTCCCCTTCCCCCTTTCCCTCTTCCTCCCCCTCCTTTCCTTTCATTAACCCCCCATTCACTTCCCTCTCCCTCCCCCCCTTTTCTGTTTCCTCCTCCCTGTCCCTCCTCCTTTCCTTTCTTTTTTTACTTTCTGTTTCCCTCCTCCTTCCTTTCCCTTCCCTTCCCTTCCCCCTACTCCCTTTTCCTCATCCGCCCTCCTTCCCCTACCCCTCCCTTTCCCTGTCCCTCCTCCTTTCCTTTCCTTTCCTTTCTTTTTTACTTTCTGTTTCCCTCCTCCTTCCCCTTCCCTTCCCCCAGTCCCTTTTCCTCATCCGCCCTCCTTCTCCTTTCCTTCCCCTTCCCCTACCCCTCCCTCTCCCTGTCCCTCCTCCTCCCTTTCCTTTTCTTTCCTTTCCGTTTCCCTCCTCCTTCCCCTTTCCTTTCCCCCCACTCCCTTTTCCTCTTCCGCTCTCCTTCTCCTTTCCTTTCCTTCCCCTCCTCCTCCTCCCTTTCCACTTTCCTTTCCTTTGCCTATCCCTCCTCTTCCCTTTCTGTTTCCCTCCTCCCCTTCCCCTTTCCTTTCATTAACCCCCCATTCACTTCCCTCTCCCTCCCCCCCTTTTCTGTTTCCTCCTCCCTGTCCCTCCTCCTTTCCTTTCCTTTCTTTTTTTACTTTCTGTTTCCCTCTTCCTTCCTTTCCCTTCCCCCTACTCCCTTTTCCTCATCCGCCCTCCTTCCCCTACCCCTCCCTTTCCCTGTCCCTCCTCCTTTCCTTTCCTTTCCTTTCCTTTCCTTTCCTTTACTTTCCTTTCCTTTCCTTACTTTTTACTTTCTGTTTCCCTCCTCCTTCCCCTTCCCTTCCCCCTAGTCCCTTTTCCTCATCCGCCCTCCTTCTCCTTTCCTTCCCCTTCCCCTATCCCTCCCTCTCCCTTTCCCTGTCCCTCCTCCTCCCTTTCCTTTTCTTTCCTTTCCTTTCCGTTTCCCTCCTCCTTCCCCTTTCCTTTCCCCCACTCCCTTTTCCTCTTCCGCTCTCCTTCTCCTTTCCTTTCCTTCCCTTTCCCTCCTCCTCCTCCCTTTCCACTTTCCTTTCCTTTGCCTATCCCTCCTCTTCCCTTTCTGTTTCCCTCCTCCCCTTCCCTTTTCCTTTCCTTTAATTTCCTTTTGTTTCCTTTCCTTTCCTTTAGTTTCCCTTTCCTTTCCTTTCCCTGCCCTTGTTTGATTTAAAACCTAACCCTACAAACAATTCCCATCTGATGACATGGAATTCCTCATGACAAACAGGTAAAAAATTTAGGTAATCATTACAGTTTTTTAAATTTTCTAAAACACTAAACCCTATTCTCTGAATTAAATTCTGAATAGCCTAAATCAATTTGTCAAATAAATCAGTCTTTCTGCAAAACCTTAAACCAGTTCAGGCAGTTTAGACACTGTTTACAGATCTCATGCACTCTTTTTGCTAAACTCACTAAGACGCAATTTGCCCTGTGATGAACTTGTGATGCAAAACCCTAAACACAAGAAAGCAAAAGTTAAGCACAACTACAACACGGTTGTTTACACACACTAATTCAAAATTCTTCACATTTGTTTCTAAATATTTAAATATACAAAATGCAAACTAGTTCAAAGACGGGATAGGATTCACAGTTACACTTGTAGGCTACTAGTAGTCTTATCAAAAAAAAAAAAAAAACATTACAATGTCATTGTGAAACAGAAAAGAAAAAGAAATATGGGCACAAAGGTGAAAATAAAAATTAGAATGTCCACTGTCAGAATTTGTAACTCCTGCATTGTCCTCTGTCTATATAGGCTTTCTAATTGAAGGTTCATGAGATGTACCTTTAGCTATTTCAGAGAACTGCTTTATCATTGGTTGATCAATATTATCTTCATTAGTGAAATTCAAGATTCACTTGAATAATTCATGGCAAATTTACAAAAAGTCTAATAGAAATGTGTATAATATATGATTGACAGATTATGACAACTAGATCAAAACTTTAGCATTTAGGTTATGACTTATATGATGAGCTAATGACTTGATGAGGGGTAAGACTATTGCACAGAGAACTATATAATACATTTGAGCAACATGACAAGAGCAACTGATATGGAGTTAGAATTGTTGCTTAATTCCAAATAAATACATTATGATCCACAAATAAATGTAAAGCGGTTGACAAAAACCAAGCATAATCACAAAATAAATAAAATGAGATCCACAAATAAATCTTAGAATTCCACAAACATGAATTATATTCACAAGTAAAAAAAATTGAATTGCAAATAAAAAACATATTCACAAATATTTTTTTTATTATACAAACACAACTTTGCCCTGCATTTATATTTGAATCGCATACTGTGCATTTGCAGATCGCTGCCTGTATTTGTGGATTGCTCTCTGTGCATTTGTAGATCGCTGCGTGTATTTGTGAATTTTGAAACACTTCAAGCGTCAAGACGCAAACTAATCCTCAAATGGATGGACTCCACCCACTTTCTAATCAGATACTGGCCACGTGGGGCTGAGCAATGAACGTTCTCGCTCCAACCAATCACGTTTTTACGGTGACCGTAAGGTCACTTATGTTTGTAGTGGCCACGACATTTAAACTCGTGAGAACATGATATTATGTCTTGGCCAAAAAGATATTAATTCGTGGGAACCTCATATGTAACATGTTATATATTATATGTATTATATGTATTATACGTATTATATTTTATTAGTCATATTCGTTATTTTCCCCTTCATTTCGATCTCTTTACCTAATGTTTTAAATGTAGGTTCTATGACTGGGATATTTACTGGAATGCAGTTCAAAGGTTGAATTTAATATATATTGTATTTTATTTAGTCTAATTAATAGATAAATATAGTGTTTCAGTGAAGAGTGAATTATTCACGTAGTTTCATTTGGATCGTTTATCGTCACAGTAAAATAGGCCTACATTCCTTCTATTAACTGATCCTCTTTTTTCCGTATTTGTATTATTATTATCGTCATCCTTATTATAATTATTACTATTATTATTAGCCTATTATTATGTATATATTTTTATATTTTTGTTTATATTCGTTTCCCCCTTAATTTTGATCTATTAACGTTCTATATGGAAATGATACTGTAAATGAGTTTTACTGGAATGTAGTTTAAAGGTTGAATTGAACATATATTTTATTTAGTTTTTTTTCTTCTAATAAATAGACTAGATTATATAATACTATACTGTTTCACTGAGGAATTAATCATTCACGTATAGTTTCATTTGTAAATGAAAACATGCTCATTTATGGTAACACACGGGCATAAACAATCATAAGTCATATAGCATATTTCATGCATTTTACAGTATAATTTCCATATAGAACGTTAAGAGATCAAAATTAAGGGGGGAAACGAATATAAACGAAAATAAAAATATATACAATAATAATAGGCTAATAATAAGTAATAATTATAATAATGATGACGATAATAATAATACAAATACGGAAAAAAGACGCAATTAATAGAAGGAATGTAGACCTATTTTACTGTGTGACTGTGTAAATGATTTCCAAATGAAACTACATGAATAATTCACTCTTCACTGAAACACTATATTTGTCTGTTAATATGACTAAATAAAATACAATATATGTTAAATCCAACCTTTGAACTGCATTCCAGTAAATATCCCAGTCATAGAACCTACATTCAGAACGTTAAGTAAAGAGATCGAAATGAAGGGGAAAATAACGACGTATAACATATAACATAATATCACGTTCCCACGAATTAAATGTAATGGCCAAGACAAACATAAGTGAACCGAAGGTGTCCCCTTACGGTCACCGTAAAAACGTGATTGGTTGGAGCGAGAACGTGCAACGATTGGTCAGCCCCACGTGGCCGGTATCTGATTGGCTTAAATTGAAAGTGGGTGGAGTCCATCCATTTGTAGATTAGTTTGCGTCTTGACATTGACGCTTGAAATGTTTCAAAATTCACAAACACGCGCAGCGATCTACAAATGCACAGAGAGCAATCCACAAATACGCGCAGCGATCTACAAATACACAGTACGCGATTCACATATAAATGCCGGGCAAAGTTGTGTTTGTATAATAAAAAAAAATATTTTTGAGTATGTTTTTTATTTGCAATTCAATTTTTTTTACTTGTGAATAATTCGTTTTTGTGGACCTCATTTTATTTATTTTGTGATTATGCTTGGTTTTAGTCAACCGCTTTACATTTATTTGTAGATCATAATGTATTTGTTTGGAATTAAGCAACAATTCTAACTCCATAAACTGATAATGTAGGAAACCACAGACAAATGTATATAATCAGGTGTATGAATGTAACAAAGCAATCACAAGTTGATCAGAAGAATGATGTGCACAAGAGACTAGATGATGTGGATGTTGAACAAGTAGTTTTGACAATTTCATTTCTGATTTGAGAAATGCACCAAAGTGACTGAGAAAAACTGTAAGCTGACTTTGGCTCTTTTATCTCCATCGAAGGTTCTGATTGGTGTGTGCTAAATTTTGACTCCTAGTGTTTCCACTTGGGTAATTGTGTGCTAATTGAGCTCAAACTTTGTGTGTGTGTGATATAAAACCATTGTTTTTTTTTTCTTTTCTTAATAGATGGAGACAAAGACCTTCGCAGTTGTTGAGTTTGCAAATGATAATTCTGTAGAAATTGTCCCAACCACTTGGTTAGAGGAAACCATTGATGTATGCCTTTATTCATTCAACTTTGAAGTAACATTAACAGTGTGAAAATACAGTGCAAATGCTAATGCGTTTTATTTTAAATAGGGGATATTCTGTTTCTGGACATACACAAACTCGAGGCAATTGGTTAAAAATAAAGCAATGCCTGACAAGCATAATTGGAGAAGGTTCATGTTAAAAAGAATTTGGTTAAGAACAGGTATAGTGTTACAGCCCGGTTCATACTTTTTTGTGTGTTTAATATTTTACATATTTTAATGTTTTACATATTTTACAGACTCCTATGCCAAGGCCTTCCAGAAGTTACAACTTGTTACCGAGACATCAAATATCGAAACTGAGGATGCAACAAGTACAAAGAGGGCACACAAAAAACCAAAAAGATTTCAGTCTGAAACTGAAATTTCTTCAGATGGTAGGTCAAATAGTTTTTTTTTTCTGTGCGTTTGTTTGTTTATTTGTTTTTTGGTAACACTTTATTTTAAGGTGTCCTTGTTGCACGTTACATGCACTTAGTATTATAATAACAATTGCAATGTATGATGACAAGTAACTATATAAGTCAAACCCTAATCCTAACCCTAACCATAGGTAGTATATGTAGTTACTTAATATTACTCAGTAGTTTAATGTATAATTACACTGTAACAAGGACACCTTAACAAAATTTGGTTTTGTTCTATTTGTATAAGTCAGCCAACTCAACTAACAATGGATTTACATTTCATCTAAAAAATTAGCATGATCCCACAGTTTAGAGCTAACATTATGCTAACTGTATAGACTCACTGTGTAGCCTACTAAAGCACTAAAACGTGTGAAATATTTTCAAACTTGTCTATAATTGTTCAGACGCAACAATCAAAAAACCTTGATCTTATGCATTCAACTTTGAAAGGCAAAAAAACAGTTTTTTGAGCTAAAATGTGCTTAGCTCTCATGCCATGTGTCTCTCCTCTTTGGGGGATAGGTAAATTGGATGGCTCTTCAAAAGTATATGGTCACATGACCAATTTCTTCTATGGTTTTCTAGAAACAAGGGGTGGAACTACTTCCCCCCTGGCACAAATCACCCCACTCTCCCCTACTCCTTACTGATAATGCCTTAAGAACAGGCTTCATAAAAAGTGTTACCAAAATGTTTAGTTACCTTGATAAGAATATATTGGTTGAGCACGAAATTTCAGATTGGCTAAACAAAACAATATTTATTGGGATGATTTAATAAGGTATTTTAGGGAACTTAAAACCCCCTTTTTGGTGATTCCTTTTAGATGACTGCAGAGTTACAAAGAAAAAAAAGGTGTCGAAACCAGTTCCACCTAAATGTAAGTTGTTACATAATTCAGACAGACAGTCATATTACATTTTATTTTTACACCTAAATGTATAATCATAAAGGCTCTAAAATTCAAAGTAACCTATACATTTTTTTTTATTTGTTGTATTGTCAGATCAGCCACTCCCCAAAACATATCCTCTTGACAAAGGTTAGAATTAAAACTACTTATTTATTATATAAATATATTAAAACATGTGTTTCAAGATGTAATCCACAATGGATTTAAAGTAATATACCCCCCCCCCCCCCTCTCTCTCTCTCTCTCTCTCTCTCTCTCTTTACAGGCAATCAAGAAAGGCCAAGATCTCCTGATTTGTTCTGTAGGAGAAAGTTTTTAATGCTAATAATCATTTTACGGCTATGTATACATTCAGCTCTTTTAAAAAAATAAATATATTTACAGCAGAAGCATTATTGCCAGAGTCCTCACCGCAAGCTGTTTCAACACCTTGTCAAGGTGTGTAGCAAATTTTACTGTGATTTACTCATAAATGTGTATGTAATACATAAAGTTTGAAATGTACATTTTTTTTTCTGTCACCACAGTGTCAAATCTACTTTTAAGAGAGCCACACACTTTATCAGAAGAAGCAACAAAAAGTAAGCTACCGGCTGTCTGTCACAAACACGCATACACATTTAAGGAACTGATTCCATAATGTTCAATTTCTCCTTAGACTACCGCACAAAAGTCTTGCAGAGATTGCAAGAACTCTGTGAGAACCAGCAGGACATTCTCACACTTCAGAGAAGAATACTGGCTGCTGTGTCTGTGCCTGGGATAGAGACAGAAGAGGAAATTCTAGAAAATGGCCCCTGTCAAACTGTGGAGGAGCTAAAACAGTTTGATACAACAATGGAAAATAAAGAGACCAGAACAAAGATGGTAATAAATACAGCAATTTACATATACATAAAATGTCGATTTTCATGTACATGTAAAATGCTCACTCAAATATACAGTAGCATATTAATTTTCAACAGTAGAACATTGTGAGTTACTTAAACAGATAGTTCACCCAAAAGTGAACGTTCTTGTTTTTTACTCACTCATTTTGTTGTTGTTGTTGTTGTTGTTGTTGTTGTTGTTGTTGTTGAACATGAAGGAAGATATTTTGAAAAATGCTGGCAAACCAAATTACTGGTTCCCACTGACTTTAATAGTATAGAATAAAAAATACTATGGAATTCAATGGGCACAAAAAAACAGTTTGGTTACCAGTGCATTAGTGGTGTGGGGTAAGGGCATCATGTAATGCAAAAACACATTTATCTGTATTAATAACATGCCAAATAAAAATAAAAATAAAAAAAAATAATAATATTATATTAAATTTTATAATAAATAATATTTTTTTTATGGTGCAAAATGTTTATGTTTGTTTTAGGTTAACTATCTACGCTCCATTGGGGGAACAAATCCTGGGGCAACAGTGCGTAAAATGTTGCGTAAGGTAGCCACCAATGAAGTCCTAAGTGCCTACAGCCTGAGAGGAAAGAAAACAAAATTGGCCTTCCAGGACCTTCGGATTTGCTCTCTTGTTATAGGAAAGTTTTAATCCATAATCCTTTAACTGATTGTCAGTTAATGCAATTTTTGCATATTATATTTTAAATTAACAGTTTAACAAATTTGTATTTAAATTGTTATAATGTTAAATTTATACTTCTAAAAACCCTCACATTTAACTGTGTGTGTGTGTGTGTGTGTGTGTGTGTGTGTGTGTGTGTGTGTGTGTGTGTGTGTGTGTGTGTGTGTGTGTGTGCATTGAGTGCATATTTAAGGTGATGATACACAGGGCAACTTTTTTGGGGCAATGTTGCTGTCAATGGGTAACTTGGTGAGACACAGGGCCCACGACCATGATCTAAATAACCAGATAGAAATTTGTCACCTGCTTCGAATGTTATCAAGCGGGTGAATTTGTTGCCCATTCTAAGTGAAAAAGTACCCAAGCAACATTCCTCAAAAATTTGCCCCATGTATCATCAGCATCACAATGCTGAGATTATTTGTTGTTTTATCAGAGATTATTTCAATTTATTTCTAGGAGCAACACAGAGGAATTTTAAATCACTGAAATCGATAGAAGTGGAGGATCTAATCTCGCTGGCACTGAAATTCGCTCCACACAGGACTTTAAAATGGTAAGCATATTGTATTAAAATGTGTTTTTAAAATGAGTATTAACTATGTTAATGGAACTGATGTAAAAGTATTATTTTACAATAATACTGTGTGTAATATATATATATATACACACACACACACACACACACACTGCTCTCCAAATGTTTGGAAACACCCTAGAAAAGTGACATGTATATATTGCCATTATTATGTAATTTAAATTAAAATGATTAAAAAGAAAGCTTATTTATTCATCTTTCAATTGTTGTATAAATCTCAAAGTTTTAATTATTAACACTTTTTATTATTATTACTTTAACTATCTTTAAGCATTTGTGAAATAGTTATATAAAACAATATTACCAGAAAAGTATTAACGTCTTATACTGTATGAATTTGGCATTATATATTTTCTTATTATTTCTTCATTTCTTATCTAACTGGCTTAAAAGATTTCTAATCCCATCTAGTGGGAAACCTTAGTATTACAGTCTTCAACTGTCAGTATTATATTTATTTTTTGTGTATTATAACTTGCACATTGAAAAATGCTTTTCTTTTTCATTGTTTTTCTCTCTTCCTTTTTTTTACTCATCAAGGCCAATAAACAAGAATATTTAAATGTTCATGTGATTTGATCAGTCTGAAGTCCATAATTATGGAAAAATTATATTATTATTTATTTTATATTTACAGATGACTGTGGTGAAGATGGAAGATGGAAGAGAGTTTTAGGTGCAGATCTACAATTCTACAAAAACATCTATTAGAATCAGTTACTATCAAAGTTTTTCAAAGTAGCTGTTTTTTTTACTTAATTCGTTATTGTTATAACAATCATACACTTTTGTGCATACATTGAATGAATGATTAAAAGGATTGTAAAATGAAATTTTAATAGTAGCTGTTTTTAAAGTAATTAATTTGTATTTTTGTACTATTCTTGCACTTGTTTGCATGTAAATGTTTTAAATGTGCATAATTTATAATTACTAAGAAATGTGTTTAAAAGTAATCTTGAATGAAATTATAATTTATAGTAGCTATTTTAAGTAGTTAATTTATTTGATATTGTTCTTGCACCATTTTGGCCTGTGTTGAATGCTCATTCAGAATGTTACTCATATCCTATTAAACAATTAATCAATAAAGACATTCATTTTAGGCTGATTATTTATCTACACTTGCTATTAATTTGCGCTCGAAATTTGCATAAAGTTGAGGAATGCCCAACCTTTTGACGCTCTCAGCCGCTCTCAACGCTTTCTCCGCAACGCTTCCAATCCCAAAATGCACCACGCGACCGTTTACGCTCAACTTCCACATGAATGAATTGAAAACGCCCCGCTCGCTACGTGCCAGTGTGAACACACCGTGACGCAAAGAGACGTAAGTGGCAGTATTTTAGCTGCAGGAGCACTGCTTGCCTGTTAACGGATCGGTTCTTGATATTTCATATTTGTATATTATTATTATTAAACAGTAGGCTAATACAATAGGCCTAATTTTATAATAATTATATTAACTGGTTAGGGGCTATATTTATGGGCTATATTTATTGTTTTATATGCTAATTTCCCTTTCAGTTCGTGTAGTGCTTTAATTAACTCTCTGTATAATTATGCTAGTATTATTAATATGCTAAAATATTTTGCAAATACTGTAAACGCCTGACAATTATGCCAATTAAGTTTTTACTTTATTAATGTATTTACCCCAGTTTGTGACGGTAAATGAGTATGTTTTGTTCATTGTGTTTCAAATGAAACTGCGTGAATGATTTATTCCTTAACTATAAAAATGTAATAGTTTATCAATAAGCCGAAATGAAATATGTTATATTCACCCTTTAATCTGCACTTCCAGTAAAAATTCCTCGTCGGCAAAACTTTCAGAACCTGAAGTCAAGAGATCTCAAGTATGATACAAAGCTATAGACAACTAACACAACCTTTTATAGCCCGCATACTAATAACAGCCTAGATATGTATGTAGTCTAATTTGTTGGGGAGTCGCTCTCCAAACATCGGGTATTAAAATTGCCTTTGAATACGCGTGCGCGTTTTGCATTCAGTTTCGTTTTACGCAAAGCCGTGTAACTATGTATACACTGCCATCTTGTGGCCACAACATATTATCACGCTCCCACGAGTTAATATGATGTTCCCACGAAATAATAACTTGTGGCCACGGAGTATTATCACGTACCCACGAGTTAATATGATGTTCGAACGAAATAATAACTTGTGGCCACGGCGTATTATCACGTACCCACGAGTTAATATGTTGTGACCACGGCAAAACTAGCCTAAGTGAACCAAACATGCCCCCTCTCGGTCACAGTAAATGCTTCGTTCGACTTTTCGTAGATCTTCCCTGTGTATAACCTCTGACCTACTTTCTGTACGATCTGAATTTCTGCGCTTTGAATTTTGAACACTGAATTTGATGTTCCAAATTTTTTTTCATCTTGAAAACTTGAAGTTGTATTTTTAAAAACTGAATATTTGAAATCTTAGAAATCAGAACAAAAATCTGCTGTTTGAAAATACATGTCTATTTGAAAATCTGCGATTTGAAAATTCAGTTGTGTTCAATTTCAAATGTTAAATATTCAAGTTGCAAAAAATCGAATTCAGAACTATTTTAAATACCATATAATATTCAGTTTTGTGAAATGACACTTGTCAATAATTCAAATTTGTACAATTCAAATTCAAAAAGTTTTGTCATAATATGAGCTCCATACACAGGGAAGTACCACTGGACAAAGATACATTATTTGATAAATTATTGTCAAATGTGTGCATCATATTTGTAAAGGCTGGGCCAAAACCAAAATGATTGAAAGCCTGAAACATGAAATCATGCTCAATGGTTTCGAACATCTTAATTAAATCTAAAAACAATAATTTCATCATTCACTAGTTCTGAATTGTCTAAAAGGTTTAACAGCAGTCAAATATATTTGAATATATCTTCCTTTCATTAATCCCATTTGGGTAATAAAATGGTTTTACCCTATTGACATATGGAGATGTTTATAGATGGAATTAATAATTATTTTGGCCCTAAATGTAGCAAAGGCTCCTTGAGCCTTTTCCATGTAAAACTAATTGAAATCTTCTGTTACCAAATATAGACTTTCTTTATATTCATCCATTGAAGAGGTCAAACATGCCATACAGTTAATTTCTTTTAAAAATGTTGTATATTGTAATCACTTTGTTTTTAAAAGATCTTTACTGAAATTTATAGAGATTTACGACTCGTTAATAAACAATTCATTAAAATGTGAGGACAATTAGTATTTGCTTTAAAATAATCAATTATGCCTTTTATTCCCAAACAATAGTCAGTGTTTTGTAATAGAGAGGTATTTAATTTCCAACACTATGCTTCCTTAAGGGACTTCTAGTTACATCAGATATTTTTAACTCAATACATGCATGGTCAGTTAATGGTGCAGTGGAAATATTTCAAGATTTGGCAAAAAAAAAAAAAAATAGATTTTCAGTTTCACATTTTTCCTTTTTCGTGTTTTGCAAACACAAACAGAGAAAGAGCAATAACTTTAACTGAAACAACAAAGGAAGAAAATAAAATTAAACAAATGTTACATTCATTTAGCAGAGACACTGTTTTAGGGGTTTTGCTTTTTTAAAGATTTTAAATAAATAAAAAAAAAATGTTTGAAAATGAACAAAATTAGGTTGAGTTATTCCATGTAGCCTGTTAAATTAAAAAAAAAATCTGACCACAAAAAAAAAAAAGTTTCTTTTGGAAACGAATGGCATATTTAAGATTAGATTGCAATGTAATGCAACACAGAAATTGTGATATTTTATACCAAAAGGAAAACGAACAGGGGACTTTCAGTAAAAAAAATAAAAAAAATAAATAAATAAAAAAAATCTATATCCATATGAAAACACTTCAATGCGTCTTTTACAAGATATTATGTGGGCAATTTTTAAACGACTTCTTTAGTTTGATTGGTTTTACAATAACAACTAGATCTTTCCAAAATGTTCCACACAAATGAGGGAAACGTATTTACTCAAAAAAAAAAAAAAAATGTAAAGGAGAAGAATGAATATCAACAAAGACTAACCAATTAGTTACTGCACTTTCCAGTAATTAAATAAAAAAAAAAAAAAAAAAAAAAAAAAAAATTTAAAGACCATCCTTCTTACAGTCTTACACCAAGTGCCCTGATTTAAGGAAAGAGAAAGTATTTTGACAGAGATGGAGTTCATGACAATACAACACTGCTGAAATATGGCATTTACATTTAAGATATATTATTATTATTAATTGTCAACAGCTGACTAACTAATGATATAGGCCTATCTGTCTCAAACTAATGTCTAAAAAGCATTTATTTATTGTTTGTTTGTGATATTTATTCCAAATAAAACAAGGAGCAAAAAGAAAAGTTCAAACACTATGTTAAATTGACTTTGCTTATGAAAATCAGATTATTTAAGAATATTTTGCAAACATCAAAATTGTATCTAAGACAAAAAAATGGATACCACCGAGCTGTTTAAATAAACGGTTAGAGATATTATTTCACATCGAACTACTATTTTTAATAAATCTATTTATTTTATAAGTGCTATTTGTACTGTTGAGAATGATGTGAAAATGAAGAGAAGCACAATATGATCTTTACAAAGCTTTACTCCATGGTGTGTGACCTCCTCCTTTGCAAAGATTCCTTTCTCAAAGTGAACACACTTACAGTAAGTGGAAATCTCTCACATTTGCTGATATTAAAATTCTTTTGACCTGTCAGGCCCATTTTTCTGCACTTCACACTCTTTTACAGCACTTCAAAGCTCAAAAGTCTGAATATTATCCCATTTAAATGTTATTTTAATGTGATAACCACAAAGATTTTTATTAATTCTTCAAAGATTGTCCTTCTTTGTAAAACGAACATTTTTTTAAATTGAAATTGAACTTAAAAAAAAAAAAAAAAAAAAATTTGAAATACAAATACAAATAAAATACAAAACTAAATTTTGAAATCTAAAAAAAAAAAAACATAAAAATACCACAATAGCCAGCAGAATAGTGACCAAGCAGCACTATTATATAATTTAAAAAATATATGTTTCTGACATTTTTTTGGTACTTAAGTATGTAGGAAAAGTCACCATCTGATAAAAAAAAATAAACTTTTAATTTTTCGTTAAATTGCAAATATTCATCACACAGACAAGTAAAGATCACAACATTTATAATCACTGAAGCTGTCAGTCAGTTCAAAGCAGACACATAGCTAACTACTTCTAAAATTAAATTGAATAACAATGTGTATAAAATGTAAGAGAGATCAAGTAAATGTTTAAAGTAACATGGATATTTCTCATTATAGACTTGCTTTTGATACATTTAAGTGCTGCACTTGAAAAATCACATTTATGATTAAAAAAACATTCAGATCATTATGGATGAGTTTAATACAAATTTTATTACATGTGTAGCCTTTAAACGTAAGAGTAGGACAGACTCTTGAATGCTAAAGCAACATTAATTATTCAATATCACTTGTTTCTAAAACATAAGCTGCATTACTTAGTGTAAATGTGTAAAGTCTCAGTCTTTTCAATTATCACATTTATTTATTTCTCCTCACAGACACAGTATTGAAGCCCTTCTGAGGATCCTCACCTGATGTTTCCTGCTCCTCTCATCATGATTTCAAACTATGATATACAGCATTTATCATCTTTTGGTGATTGAAGTCGATCAGGGACTCTTGTCAAAGGCTCTCCACCTACACTGTAAGGTTAAACAGAAGAGAGACAGAGAGAAAAAAAAAAAATCTGTGTTCAGTGGAACAAATTGCAAATTAGTTACTATTTCAACTACAGTTTATTTTTTTAATTAAAAAGTTACATTTACATGATCTTGCATAGGTATTTCTAAAACAATATTGTTTTTTAAACACACTGATAATGCTAATGAGTATCCACCATATATAATAAACAATAAACAACAAGGAACAAATTAAAATGTGATTTTGCCTTAAAACAAACAAATAAAACACTTTCAGTTAAATGTTCCACTAGTTAAAGCCGTTTTCTCTTTAGTTTAAACATTTGTATCGGTCTCAGTAAATAACTGAAAATAAAGTAAGTGTGAAGTAATGTGACGTGATGTTTGTCAAAGTCAAAACACAGTCTGTAAACACAGTCACAAAGTAAAAACTACAATCTGACCAGATCTAAACACAGATCACAAATGATGTTTACTCACCTCAGTTTACAGTTTGAGTCTCGTAGCACATCAATGAGCTGCTGCTTTGACTCTTCAATTGTATTGTCTCTCAGATCAAGCTCTTTAAAAAACTGCAGTGCTTTTGTGTTTGTCAATGATTGAGTTAAAGAAGAAACATCTGTAATGCCACAGTTAAATAGACTAGAAAAAGACAAACAGAAGAAGAGAGATCACCTCACAAACAAATCATTAATGTGAAGAATTGACACAAATACTCATCATGAGATACTGAGTATAAAGTGTTTTAGTTTAATCTTTCAAAGTAGTTAAGCATTTCGATTCTTGTATGTGAATGTTACTGACCTCAGTCTCTTCAGTTTACAGTGTGGATCCTTCAGTACGTCACATAACTGATTCACTCCTGTGTTTTTTATTTGATTCATACAGAGGTCCAGCTCTCTCAGGCGTGCTGGGTTTGATTTCAGAGCAGAAGTCAGGATGAGACACTGTTTCTCTGTAATACTGCATTCCCTCAGACTGAAGACAGAAAGAGAAAGAGCAATAAACTGAAACTGAATGATATGAAACAAACCAAGACGGGAGTATTTGTGGATACGAGGGAAAAGTCCAAGTCTGTATTAGTCCTCACTTAACGGGTGCATTTTATTAAATGTAGATTAATATATAGGATTATTTTAGAGTGCATCTCTAAATACACATTTTGAATCAAATATTTAATGAAAAGTACCATTACTCCAGTATAAATATAACAAAGTGAGAGTCATCTACAGCCAGGTATTACACTTGTTTTTATTATTATTAAGTTTAGTCTCTTTCTACTAATACACATACAAACCAATTTACTAATAGTATTGCTGAATCTTTCTTCAGATGGTAAAAAAACAAGATTCAGCACTAGAAGTGATGTGACTTGCATCTGTTGTCTTAATCTAAACAGCAAACTTTAATCTCACTGTAACTGTTGTATAGTTTAAAGTTACTAACCATAGTTTTTCCAGCTTGCATTGTGGGTTCATCAGTAGATCACTGAGGTTTTTCACTCCAGAGTCTCCTAGTTTATTCTTACCCAAGTCAAGCTGTCTCAGGTGTGATGGGTTGGATTTCAGAGCTGAGGACAGGATGAGACACTGTTCCTCTGTAATACTGCAATAACGCAGACTGAAGACAGAAAGAGAAAGAACAATGTCTCAGATCTATGATGATCACCGTTTTAAAGACCTACAGCAGGCCTTTAGTAGCCAATAACCTGTTTAAAGTCACATTAGTTCTGTATGATGGAAGGTACCGTTTCGTTTTCTTCTTTTTCTTTTTTTTTAAACCATTTATTTAATGCCTCTATTCTTTATTATCTGACAAAAGGCTGATTTGTGCATGCACACAATCAGTACATTGAATTAAATGCTGAAAAATTAATAAATTACTTGCAAAAAAAATACTACTACTACTACTACTACTAATAATAATAATAATAAATAAAAAATATTTCACACCAGTGCACTGCTATAAACAATATAACTTAAGACCTGTTGTTGTTAAATAAATAAACTTTATTTGTACTTCACATGTCCCAGCTTGCATTGTGGGTTCATCAGAGGATCACTGAGGTTTTTCACTCCAGAGTTTCCTAGTTTATTCCCACTAAGGTCCAGCTCTCTCAGGTGTGATGGGTTTGATTTCAGAGCTGAAGTCAGGATGAGACACTGTTCCTCTGTAATACCGCAATAACACAGACTGAAGACAGAAACTTTTTACAGTTTGAATGACATAAATAAATATTTTTGTGTCACTATATTTTAAAATGGAAGACAAATAAAATCAACAATATAATCATACTGACCCACTCCATTAAAGCCGTCGTTCCTCTGGACTTGATATTTACTTGAAATGGACCTGGTGCCTTACACTCTTGTTTATTGTGACTGTCTTTATGTGGACATACATTGACAGCCAAATGCATGTTTTGCATGAGTTGTTGAAGACTATTGTGGTACACAATGCTTCCTGCATTTTCCAGTAAATCTTCTACTGCAACGACTCTCAAAGAATCGTTGGGCATGTCTGTCTTTGCATCAGAGTCCTTGTTTGGTTCGTCATGCACGGTTTCTTCCATGGAAACGACTTGTACTGAGTCCAGCGATAATTTGGACTTTAGAGCACCGCCCGTCCTGCCTTGAACAACACCACAGGTTACAGATTTGGAATCTATCTAAACATCTATTGAAGTGTACATTAATTTGTAATACGCACTTCAAACGAATGGTTGGCCTGTACTCTGGATCCACATCTTCATCCTCAATCTCATCAACATCCTCTGAATCTTCATCATCTGATGATGAAACCGACTCAAATTCCATGTCTGGAGTCCAGGTGTCATCATCACTGTCCCATTCAATCCTACATACGTGCAGAATTGTTGACATCATACATGTCTGTTACCAAAATGAATTTACAGGGATACAAATTTTTTTTTTTAAAGGAAAAAATGAAAGAAACTTACATGGAATTATGAATGTCATTGAATTCCTTCTCATCTATATCACCAGATGGACCTGGGGTTACAACACTAGAAGAGATGAAAAATAAATGGACATGTGGTTTGCACGGCGATGTATCAACGAACACCAATGTGTCTTTGATTTGGTAAAAGTATCTTCAACACAATAAGCTATCACAAAAGATTTGTGTATGCATACCTCTCAACCGTCTGAATGTCTGATGTGCCCTGGAGATTGATGAGAGCCAGATCATGAATATCTTCATCTGTGAATTCACCACCACTAAAATAGGAAAAAAACAACAACAACAACATCAATTGTTGTTGATCTCACATCCTTGTCTTTTGACTGTTTAAAAATGTCTTCACACCCTGGTTTGAAATTGCAAAAGCAGACAACTCTCTTCCCCCGTGTCCTGAAAAGCTAAAAGGTGTCAATTTCATGGACATATATTGAAGCGATTGACAGGTCTAAATTCACATTTACCAGTCAGTATCTGATGAAAAAATGGTTGAAGCTGCTGGAGCTAGTGGGGCTTTGAATCCCGTCTTCATTGGAGTAGATGAAACTGGTCCTCTCTCATAGCTGAAAGAAGTGAACACATAAAGCCTTGAAGTAATGAACACTTACAATTATGACTGATTGACGTCATTTACTTTCACAACATTGCTTAGTCGCTTCAATCTAATGACCTCGCTAATGACACATCATATGTAAATTTAACTTTCGACACTTGAACCATAACCAGCATCTAAACGAGGTTATTAATAATGAACAATCTTTGAAATTGTAGACCATAGCTTTAACAAATAAATATGAATATAAGGGTGCAGGTAGCATGGAGAAAGACAACACAGTGTTCATTTAAATATACTACTAAAGGTTACTAAGGTATGCAAATGTTAAAAATCAGCCAAGTTACCAATTAAGATGTGATATTTATCCAAATGAGTTCATGCATTCATTTCACATCAACTTTTTGCTCACTGAGGTAAATGTGTTCATGTCTGTTCAGGCACGTGCAGGGGGGGGGGGGGGGTGGAGGGTGCTCGAGCACCCGCCCCTTTTGCTCAGATGCCCAAAGTGCCCTTCTGTCAAAGGTCTGCTCTTTTTTTTTTTTTTTTTTAATGTAATGCAGGGCTCGCAAAATCGCTAGCCCGACGTCCCGGGGCTATTGTGTTTTCCAGTCGGGCTACCAAAATGTTTGACCGGCTGCCCAACGGGCCATCGTAAAGTAGAGGGCACCTGCAGGTCCTTAAAAACTCCTCAATTTAGTTGTATCAAATTTAAGGCCATAAAAAGTTTTAAATATGTTAAATAGTATAAGAAAATACTTAATTATAATTTAAGAGGTCTTACAGTTGGGGACGGAAAGACGAGAATCGCGATAGGGCTGGATTAATCTTCAAAAGGCAATGATGTCATTGAATAAATATGAACGCTGCACATTTCAAAGTCAAAACGCGGTACTGATGTCTTTACATGAATGTATCTGAAGGGAACCGACTGTCCTCAGAAACATGTTGTTGTCATTTTCATTTATTGCCTGATAAAACAGCGTTAATGCTGATTTGTATACAGCCGTTACTAGGGAAACCTTAATATTTCAGCGCTCTTAAAGCGCCCCCTTGTGACAGAGAGTGACTTCTTTTCCACATTCTTTCAGCTCTTTCTGGTCAAATTATTGCAATCGACCATATGCACAAATTACTTCCTTGTTTACTCAAGCCAGCTAAGTCATTTCCGGTAAACTGTACTGTGATATGAGCGCACTTTGTTCGTTTTCTCTACATAATACATGACAATCGAAGAAAAGTGTTGTTTGTCTAAGAGGACCAAACGTCCATGTACACCGTTTCAAGAATGAAAAATGCCAGTTTAAAAAAATACGCGAGTAAATCGGCTAAATATGCGAGAGTCATTGCTATGATTGACAGTTATAACCGGACCAAACAAATGACAAGTTGATGTCAAAAAAAGAGCTTAAATGATTCAGACTAATTTCACAGTAACAGAACTACAGCAGTAGCAAGTTTGTGTTGGTTAAATATAGGCTATTAAATAGCTTTTACAGTTCAAGATAAAATTTAAAAGATGTAGTTATTAAATTTTATAAAATATTTCAAATTCATATTGATTCATATTGAGTGCATTATTTAATTATTATACCATCAATAATACTACAATTTATTATACTAGTAATTTTATAATAAATCAAAAAGCAAGACGTCTTGAAAAATATATAGGGATTTTAAAAGTCAGTTTCACAATAAATAATCCTCTGCTACCATCTATTGGTTATATGGGTAATTCCATAAATAGACGTTGTTTTCCATGAAAAGCCTTTTTTTTCCGATGCCGTTTTTATGAATGAAAAGTGAGTCCCTGAAGTACATTTTATTTCACAGCTGTAGAGTTAGAAAATAAAAAAGGCTTTAAAATATCGCACGATTTTAAAAATGTGTTCATGACTATGAAGGCAAGTTAGTGATTATCTAGAATACGATTAAGATGTCCTTGAAAAGAAGTATCGCTAGCTAGTTGATTAGCTTAAACACATTATGATAGTGTTTAGCTGTCAGCATTTAAATGTAGAACTATGCAGATAGGCTACAGAGAGTAGGGGATTGCCAGGCTCCGCATTTAAATTATATGTTGTAAAATAATATGAATCTTAATGTTCATGCCGCTAACATTGTTTATAATGTTGCAATTATAATTTTTCTCAGTTTCTGATAAGAACGAGGCAGTAGATGAGTCTCAATAGCGTCCACCTAATATATAGCATATAGAATATGAGCTTCAGCGGAATTGATATTGATATTTAAAATATTTTAAACAGTGAAATAAAATTCCTTCCTTAATACGTTTGTTTTATTTCTATACTCTGCAGTAAAGCCTGTTGTCTACAATCTTACAATACAATACATCAGGGGCCACATATAGTTTCAATAGTGACCACTCGGAGTTTCTGTCATGATCCGGGCTGTGGGGTTTCCCTCAGCCACCTGAGGTCGCTGTTCCCCTTGCACTGCACTTCCCTGATTGTTCACTCCTGTCTTGTCATTAGCACTGATTACACTCACACCTGCTCACTATTATCTGGTCTATAAGAACTCTCATGTCTCACTGCTCTTGCTGGCTGCATTGTCTTCCGTATGGTTTGTTTCTTGTCTCTGTTTGCTGTCTTCAGTGTTCCCGGACCTTGTTGCCTAGACCTTGTTTTCAGTTCTGTTTATTTAGTTTGTATTCAAGTTGTGTGTGCCGTGTTGGCCTTTTGTTTGTGTTTTGTTTGTTTTGTTTTATTAAATTCTACTTCTACTTACCTGCATTTAGACCCAGATCTCCTCCTTCTCACCCGTGACAGTTTAATATAACAGCTGTTCTTTATTATTGTGTTTAACAGAGAGAAGAAAATCTTTAGGTTTGATAATTTAATACACAACAATTTCTAATCAAAAGGAATAGGTCCAAGGAATATATATATATTTTTTTATCTTTTAAACATTAAAATGGTCTTTTATGTTCAGTTTCTTTCTCAAAACTGCTTCACAGCATTGGCTGCTAGAGGCCACTGTAATAATACATATTTGTGACCCTGGTCCACAAAACCAGTCTTAAGTAGCACAGGAATATTTGTAGCAATAGCAAAAAATACATTGTATGGGTCAAAATTATATATTTTTCTTTTATGACAAAAATCATTAGGATATTAAGTAAAGGTCATGTTCCATGAATATATTTTTTAAATTTCCTACCATAAATATACCATAAACTAGTAATATGCATTGCTGAGAACTTCATTTGGACAACTTTTAAGGCAATTTTCTCAATATTTAGATTGTTTTGCACCCTCAGCTTCCAGGTTTTCAAATAGTTGTATCACAGACAAACATTGTCCTATAACAAACCATACATCAATGAAAAGCTTATTTACTCAATTTTGGAAAAAAAAAAAAAAAATACACTTATGACTGGTTTTGTGGTCCATGGTCACCAGTGTTGGGAAAGTTCATTTTCTACATGAACTAGTTCAAAGTTCAGTTCACACATTTTAAAATGAACTAGTTCAGTTCATAGTTCATAATTCAAATTTTTTGAACTAAGTTCGCAGGTTCCAAAATGAACTAGTTCATAGTTCTTTTATTTTTATGCGGAGTTGCTTCTTGAGACCCGACGGGCACAGTTTACACAAAAAGGTAAGATTTTTCCCACCTGTATCATCACTGACCTTTTCAAAAAATTATTTTAAGTGGACATATGAAGTTTCATTCATCATTGAGACAGAAGTAGTGCCGCTGCCTTCATCGGATTTTGCCTCTATTCATTTTTCGCAATTTGATGACGCATGCGCGGTGCGACTCTGTCAAAGTCCCTTTAAGGCAAGTCATGTCACTCGGCGGCCATCTTTGAAACGCCTCTCGGGCATACAAGTGCAGCTCCTATCTGTTTGAATGGGGAAACATCAAATTCTCCAAAACTGTTCACCAAGCTTACGATTAAATTTCATATTTTAAATCTTCAAAGAAATCCAACAAGAACTGGCTCATAAATATGGTTCCACTGCGCTCCAATAGCGTGAAAAAACGCTTATTTTTCCGGCTAGATGAGCCAGTGCGCATGCGCAGTACTGAGCACACGTCTAGAGCGCCGATTGTTTCTATAGCAACCGGGACTTCTAACGGCAGCTGCAGTGACGCGCTGACTTTTCTAATCAACTATTGGCTCTTTCACTAAGAAGGCGGGGCTTCGCGGCCATAATGAGCGTTGCATTTTTCCCCATTCAAAACTACACGAGTGACATGTCTTGGGTATTCTATAGTCTTTGGACTCTGTGGTGGCTGGTGTTGCCAGATCTGGTCTTTTCCCCTATATACACTCAAAAAACTATTTTGTGTTGTTTGTTCAATTTAAGTAATTAAAATGAGTAGATATGACTTAAATATTGATTAAAATCATTTGAGCTTAATTGAATTTAATTTAGTCAACATAATTTAGAGAAAAATAGGTTTACAATTTTTTTTCTAGTTGAGTCAACATGAACATTTTTCGTTAATCATGAACACCTGCTGTTAACAAGCTGAATTACCGAAGAACCAAGAACTGACTTCAGCAACAGCCTCAGATGAAATCAACTGAAATAAAAGATACTAAATCTCTCAAGATCTCAGCAGAGGAGGTTTAAACCGCTCCGCAAACAGTAGCACCAGCTTCACTCATTAATTACCAGTCTGACCATATTTCTGTCAGGAGATCTTATGGTCAGTTTAAATGTTTTGTTTAGAAAACAATGTCACCATTGTGGAGATCAGGGTTTACTTTGGTTGGGCTCTTGACCCTTAACTTGTGATATTAGATATTTCACTGCAATGATTCATATGTTGTTGTGTATCAGTGCTCTATGTTGTGCATTTGTTCATTGCTTGTGATGAGACAAGTGTAAATTGTCTGATCACTGACTACATATGTTCATTTGTTGATTAAATATAGGTTCTGTGTAATGTTTCTGTGACATCATAGTTTCAGAGTAATGTGTTTCATCTGTTATCATAAACCAGTTTCAACCCATATACATGCAAACGTTTTGAACAGCTGAGTCATATTGACACACACAAGAAGAATCAGCATATGAATCTCAACAATGGTGACAATCAACAAAACGCTTCACACTGCAATGCATGCTGGGTAACATCATGGTACAAAACTCCTATCATGCTCTGTAGTATGAATATTTGTTGTCACCACTGTTGAGGTTTGTATGATAAGTGTTCATGTTTAAAAGCATGTACTTAAATTCCTTGTCTTTGAAGTAGTATGATGCAATTTGCTTATTAATTTTTTTTTTCTTTTTCAAATGTGTCATGAACCGCATAAAAATGTCCTAAAAAAAAGCAAAATCCACTGGTTTTTATATAATAAAATTTGTCTGCAGACAAAGTAATCTTTCACTATAAGCTTTCAATTCAGAAGTGTGCACAGTGAAACGCAAATGCAGAAAAACAAATTCTTTAGAAGTTCTATAAGGAACAAGAGTCCAACTACAGCAAGCACCAACCTCTATGATGGTGGCATCATTTATTGATTAAAGTGTCTCATTTGTTATGATATGTAGGCATAATTTTATCTTGTAAGCAGGACAAAAATTTGTGTAGTTGACATTCTGACAAAATTGAATGCAGTTAATATGGCAATGTTTTATTCATTAAGCATGGCGAAATTAAACGTAGTTAATCTGACCAGAATTTCTCTATTAGGCATGGCAAAACATTATCAAGTAATAACCAAATTTTAGTTTTTTGTTTTGATTAAATAAATTTATGTTCATATAACAAGATTACAACAAATCATTTCAAACTGATTAGATTTTGTTAGAGAAACGCAATTCAATTGGATGGAAAAGTTTGCCATAATTTAGTTATGTTCATTCAACAACTTTTTTTTTTTTTGAGTGTAATAAGGCCCGTTGTAGATTGTGTTGTAGCGGTTGTAGCCTAGATATGGTGCAGTCAGTGGTTATAGCCGGGATTTTGCCTGGCTCCATAGAAATCTGGCACTCTCTAGAACAAAATTGAACTACGAGAGAACGACGTTCATAAACGCCAGAATGAGCGCGTTCACGTTCACGTTCATCAGGCAGATATACAGCACGTTCAGTTCACGTTCACCCAGAATATGAACGAGTTCATGAACGATCGTTCAATGAACTCGTTCAGGCACAACACTGATCACATATCAGCAAGGAATGTGTCACAATATACAGTACAGTATTGCTGTACTGATGTTTTGAGCACAGCCCTATTTATGGAGCCCCTTTTATAGTGAAAAAAATATTACTGATTCTGTTGTTTGAGTCCTGAAACGCAATTAAAACTTCAAATAATGCATAATTTGTCTTATTAATGACATTGTTACTTGTTACATAAGTAACTGGATGCCTAGAATGAGGTGATGGACCCGAGGGGCTCTTTAATGCCTTCTTTCAGATGCCATTTTTATACTTTGAGCACCTGCCCCTTTAAAGGTCTCTGCACGGCCCTGATCTCTCTGGAGACAGATCAGCTTCAAATGCTTGCTTGATGTACTGAACTATTTCCTTTTTACTCTGGTCATTGCCATCTTCTTGCATCAACAGACCTTGTAAGAGTCTGCGATTGGACTGGAGTGACAGACCGAGAAGGAAACGAAGGAAGGTCCAGATGTCCATTGTCACTCTTGAGTGCCGTGTCCACTGCAGCCTTGAGCAAATCAATCATATTTTCATTTTTGTTTTCCTGTCCTGAAGACTCACACACTATATTTTTATTTTTATTTTATTTTATTTTAGCTATCACACACACACACATACAAACATTAAAATAAAAGACTAAATAAAAAAACATTTATATTAACATTTATTAACATTAATAAATTATTTTTAATAATGTACAAATACAAACGTTTATGCACAAAATTACATAAACTAAAAGGAAATGCCGGTGTGACGGCTTTTTCTTCTTCGATATATAGTCAGTGAGAGAGAGAGAGCCTACACACACACACACACACAAACATCAAAATAAAAAAACGGAATAAAACACATTAATAGTATTATTTTTTTACATTAACAAATTATTTAGAATAATTAAAATACAATATAAACGTTTATGGACTAATGTAAAGTATTTATAAACATACGAATAAAAAGTATAGGAAACGCCGGTTTGACAGCTTCTTTACATGCATGTTGCCTGCTCTCAGTACCCGTACCGTAAGTGCACGATTACACGTGCAAGCAAAAAAAGTGCGGCTGGCTTGACCGCAGTGCAAAACCCCAGCAAACACAGAACACCCCCCCCCAATTAGGACTGGTTTTATATTTCTATTTGCATCTAATTAATTGTGGGCCTCATTTATCTGAGAGTAGGCATCTAATTTTTTAAGTAAAAAAATCATTATTTTTGAATAATTTTGGAAATATTAAAAAAAATATGAACAAATATTGGTTCTGTTGATCACACTAGTCTACTTTAATGGTTCACCAGGAAGTTTGTTTTGAAAAACTTTTATTTTGTAAAAAAATGGCACATAGTCACACTTGTGGTGTTCCCGGTCAAAAATGACAGGCCTATAAAAAATTGCTTATAAATTACTCATTTAACCACATTTTCACCCAATCTTGGATTCAATCTTTTTGTCAACTTGTTTTCTGTCAATTAGGACTGGTTTTATATTTCTATTTGCATCTAATTAATTGTGGGCCTCATTTATCTGAGAGTAGGCATCTAATTTTTTAAGTAAAAAAATGAGAACATCACAGTTCCAAAACAAAATGTCATAATATTTTGTCTGGAAGGTGTGATGAAACAAGAACATGAAAGAGAGATTCTTTTGAAGCAGGGTCACTGCAGTCACAGCCAGTTTGTGCGTGAGTGTGAGTTTAGGTGTGTGAGTGTGTGTTCGAATGTGGTAATGGCAGATTGATGAATGGATATTAGATAAAAAAAAATCGTATCACTGTGAAAAAGAATGTTTCTTTCAGAAAATAGTGTGCGTGTGTGTGTGTGTGTGTGTGTGTGTGTGTGTGTGTGTGTCATACATGTATCCATGCATGCACATGTCCAATGGCTCTATGTCTGCAAGCACACATATACATATGTGAATATGATAAACATGCTCCTGACAACTAAATTTTTCTTTAATTTTCAGTCTCCCCCATTCACTTTCAATGACCAGGAGCTCGGATAAATGACTCCTACAATTAAACCGTTTGAAAATGAAATACAAAACCAGTCCTAATTAAAAGAAAACAAGTTGATAAAAAGATTGAATCCAATTTTTGGTGATAATATAGCATAACAAGTGATTTATAAGATATTTTGTGTAGGCTCGTCATTTTTGACCGGGAACACCACAAGTGTGACTCTGTGTCATTTTGTACAAAATAAAAGCATTTCAAAATAAATTTCCTGGTTAAACATTAAAGTAGACTAGTGTTATCAACAGTGCGATTTATTTTCATATTTTTCTCAATATTGCCAAAATTATTAACAAATAATGCTTTTTTCACTCAAAAACTGAGGTGCATAAGCTCAGATAAATGACTCCTACAATTAAACTGTTTGAAAATTGAATACAAAACCAGTCCTAATTGAAAGAAAACAAGTTGATAAAAAGATTGAATCCAATTTTTGGGGATAATATAGCATAACGAGGGATTTATAAGCTATTTTGTGTAGGCCTGTCATTTTTGACCGGGAACACCACAGGTGTAACAAGGTGAAAAAAACAACACAAAAAAGTAAAAAATAAATAAATAAAAAATGTGGACAAGTTGTTATAGTCTCTGTGAACAAAGTCACTAAGTTTCAGTTCAATGCGATAACATTAACTAGTATTTTCAGGAAAAAGAAAATCTTCTCCAGTCAAAAATGACATGAACACCACATGAGGGTTAACCTAAAAAGAACCTTCTGGGAACCAAAAATTGTTAGCAGGGTATGATCCAATAGGGTAGACTGAGTACATTTGAGACGTGTACAGTTTAAATAAATAACTTTAAACAAATAACTTACATGAACCCCGAGCCGTGATTTTTGTTAGTTAGTCCAAGTGAGAAAATAATTTCAAAAGCCCATATATTCTGTACTTGGGTCATGTTTTTCCCTGTTTGCTACAACAAAAATGTGACATGAGAGAACACTTAACTTTGTCAAAAAATTGAGCTGGACAAATTGTTCATTAATAGGAAACTACTGGTACACTTAGACAAAGTTCTTATGTGAATTGGCTGATATACTAAACCAGTTAATTTTTAATACATAATGGTTGAGCTCTCTTGGGGCCTAATTGACAAAACTTTGTGTAAATCCCTACTAAAGATTTGAATTGATCTGAAATAATAATAAGAAATAAATTAAACAGCATCAGCAAACTATACTTGCATGCCTTTGTTTTATTGGAGTGCTTTATATTCTACGGTGGTTATAATGTTTTAGCCGCCTCATTAATTTTAAATATGGTTGCCAGATAAATTATAACTTTTTTTTAAATATAATGCACTGCAATAACACACCAGCACTGACTGTGACCTCAATAATAAAAAGAGAAGAATTATCACTTTTCTGACAGTTTCAACTTAAAAACTGAGAAATTATAACCTCTGATTCACATCAGAGCTCCTGTATTGGATTTAAGTTTACTGTACAGGTGTACATAATAAAGTGGGCAATAAGTGTATAAGCAATTCTTGTAACAATTATTTTTGTTTGTGATCTTTTTATGTGTTTCGCCCCACAGGATTCAGACATCGAGTCAAAAAGTACCATGGAGCAAACTGTGACTGGAGTGTATTTCAGACTGAAGGAGGGAACGCTTCCTAACAATGACCCACAGGACATTGGTGTCCTAACTGAAGGTGTGGAAGTCAGGCTTGTGCTGTTATTTGGACTGATATGCTGTTTGAATCCTATTTTACAAACACTCAAATGGATAGGAGACTTAAAGTGAAGAAAACAGTTTAAACTTATTTGTATGTATATGTTAAAACTCAATGAAAAAATAAAAATGTTTAATTGTTTGCATGTTTTATGTGGTTTTTCTGTAGATTACTGAAATTTTGGTAATGTTCTGGTTCTTAGTTCTTTCACCTAAAACAAATCTAATTGAAACAACAAGATGGGTATTAATTAAAGTACCAAAACTATACATGAACAAGACATTAACTAATAGATGTAACAAGGCAGCATTTTGTTGAATTAAAGTGGTTTTACTGACATATTAGACTAACACGATACAAACATTTTGATTCAATTAGTTGGAAAGAAGCTACACTGACATATTAAAACAATGTTAAATCTACAAGTTTAAATCACATTCATATAACATATTCAAAGCTTTCCAAATTTATTAGATTGGTTTAGATGCATTTTGGGTGCTACGATTAAATCATGTTCATTGAACAATTTATTTTTTTTGAGTGTACAATATAATTTGAACAATGTTGATTGTTCCAAATAACACATAAATGGAGGGGCAATATGTTTGTAGAAGATTTTTCACATATCTAGTGCTTGTTTATGAAACTTAGACAACTTAATGGGCAGTTTGCAGCTTTTAAGATCACAGAGAAGTGCCACTGGACAAAGAAACATTATTTAATCAATTATTGTCAAATGTGTGCATCATATTTGTACAGGCTGGCCCAAAACCATAATGATTGAGAGCCTGAAACATGAAATCATGCTCAACGGTATCGAACATCTTATTAAAATCTAAAAACAATAAATTTCATCATTCACTAGTTCTGAATTGTCTAAAAGGTCTAACAGCAGTCAAATATATTTGAATATATCTTCCTTTCATAAATCCCATTTGGGTGACAGCAAACATTTTCTCCAAACATGGTTTTAATCTGTTGACATATAGAGATGCTAATAATTTGTCATCTGAATTAGGAAAAGGAAACTAATAATTATTTTGGCCCTAAATGTAACAAAGGCTCCTTGAGCCTTTTCCATGTAAAACTAATTGAAATCTTCTCTTACCAAATATAGACTATCTTTATATTCCTCCATTGAAGAGGTCATGTATGCGATATGGTTAATTTCATTTTAAAATGTTGTATATTGTAATCACATTGTTTTAAAAAGATCTTTACTGAAATTTACAGAGATTTAAGACTCGATAATAAACAATTCCTTTAAATATGAGGGATATTAGTATTTGCTTTAAAATAATCAATTATGCCTTTTATACCTAAACAATAATCAGTGTTTTGTAATCGAGAGGTATTTCATTTCAAACACCCTGCTTTCTTAAGGGACTTCTAGTAACGTTAGACATTTCTAACTCAATACATGGTCAGTTAATTGTGCAGATTTGGCAAAAATTTTGATTTTATTCAATTTCACATTTTTCCTTTTTTATGTTTTTTTTTTCTCTTTTGGAAAAGTCATTAATTTGATATTTTATACCAAAAGGAAAACAAACAGGGGCCTTAAAGGGGAAAAAGCACAATAGAGTCTCTTTCACAATTACAAAAACAACATTTGGATTCTATATCGGTCCGTGTACTTTTTCGTTCATTCATTATTCAATTACGGAATGAAAGATGAAATTTAAAAAAGGGTGCAGCTTGGTTTTTTGTTTAAAAGAAAAAAAGCAGAAATGGCTGTATTTTGTTTTCCAAATGTATTGCGGTCATCAAATAATAGTAATAGAAAATTGGACGCATTTCCGATCGTTTTTTAATTTGTAATATTAATTTGTACATTTATTGTATTTCATTTGAATGATCCTATCTTTACCCGGAAGTAAATTACACCGTCGTGCGAGTATCAGTTATTATTGTCTAGTATCACTAAAAATACTACTAAGATCCATATTACTATCACACGAGCCAATGGCAATTAAATGCACGGATGCATAGTCAGATAATGAATGAAATACAACTGTTCACGAACAGAAGATTGTATTTGACTCATGCTGCATACGCAATGACAATTATGCCTACTGTAAATATAGATTTACAACTACGATTAGAGTTGTTTGCATAAAATGCACCGTGAACATTCACACGTTTGCCTAGCTGTGATAGGCTACAATTTATCTCCATTAATACTATTTTCTCAATTCTGCGCATATATTTTCATTTACCTTACATCAATTGCTCGATCAATATTATCATCACATATTTTACATTTGTAACTGTAGGTACCACAAACAATTTAATATAGCTAAGTTTGTGTATTTTTACAGGTAGTAAAATACTGTGTGTGCTGCTTATAAACACCAGAGAGATAATGATTCATGAAAAAGATGGTTTTTCTTTACTCATCTCAAAAAAATAAATGCAGTAATAGAAAGTACAGAAACGCACAAAATACACTGAAATACACTGAGAATTATATGCATTTAAAAATTTGGTGGGGTTGAAGTCATCCCCCCGGATCTTCTGCATCCACTCAGCCCGTACGCATGCAGCGTCAACGGGGAATGCGACGAAACGGTACAAAAATGCACACAACGATGAAGTGCTGAGTCCTCTCTTGAATCCTAAAAACACTCAATGTGAAAAAATATCTCTGTGGTAATGGAACTCGGTCGCTGTTGTCTCTCGCTCTCGCTGTCAGATCACCGGAAGTTTTCACCTGAAGTACTGGCCCATAGTTTTGCGCGGGTTGGTTTTTTTTTTTTCAACCCGCGGGTCCCGCAATTATGAAATTATTTGGCCCGAGCCAGCCCGCCCCGCACCACTGTGTCTATTTTTACAACCCGCCCCACACCCGCGACCATTAAATAAACATACTATGCATTGTAATGCAAATGAAAACAGCTTTTTTTAGCCCGAAAGTGCTTGGAAACATCGCCCTTTAAACTGGCAACAACATACTGTACGATTATGAATATGAACCATAAATCAAATCATATTAATAACAAGATAATCAGTGATGTAACGTTAGTGGTGCCAGAAGAAAAGTGGGTAGGCTATATGCTTCATTTATGAATATCGTTTTAAACTTTCTGTTTGAACGCATTCGTTTACTTGGACTGAAAGGTTTACAGGTTCACTGGTTTAAGGAAGTTCTGATCATAAAAATCGGCTCCTTTTTATTTGTAAGGTATTGTTTTCTTTATTATGTACTGTTTAAAATGACTTCGGTGCGGGAGACGCAGCGGGCGCAATAACCAAATACATTTCAAAGCAAGCCGGTGCCACAGTCCTGACTGCATCATTGCTGTCTTTATTGTGTGTTTTTAGCGAATATTTACATTAATTCACATATGACTGATGGTTGACTGTCATGATTTTGGCTAATGCAGGAAAATGCGCATCAGAGGAGATTTAAATACGCATAGCACCAGGCCTGCAGAGCTGAATGTGCGCTCGCGCAACACAGTCTCACTCCCAAGTCGTCACATATTGACGTTTGGACAGGACCCTTTGGCGTCGCATTTTGACGCACAGGGTACCCCTTCAGCGTCATTTTTGGACGTGCAGGGTCCTCCACTACTTTAAATAAGAAACCCTTGGCGTCAATAAGCTGACGCGAAAGGCACTGTGAATTTTATCGTCATGATTAAATGATCTATTGGGTAATAATATTGCCATTATTGCATATGTATTGGGGTGTGATTGTTCAATGCAAACAGTCACAACAGACACATTTACGAGCACGTAACCCAACCCCTGCCCCTAAACCTAACCACTTGTCAATAACTTAATAACAATAACGAGAACTTGTCACTTCTCGGAGGCTGACCCGTTTTGGCCCTTTAAACAACATGTAATGAATCTGATCCATGGTTTTGTCGTCACAGAGATATTTTTTTCACATTGAGTGTTTTTAGGATTCAAGAGAGGACTCAGCACTTCATCGTTGTGTGCATTTTTGTACCGTTTCGTCGGATTCCCCGTTGACGCTGCATGCGTACGGGCTGAGTGGATGCAGAAGATCCGGGGGGATGACTTCAACCCCACCAAATTTTTAAATGCATATAATTCTCAGTGTATTTCAGTGTATTTTGTGCGTTTCTGTACTTTCTATTACTGCATTTATTTTGTGCAAGTGAGATGAGTAAAGAAAGACCATCTTTTTCATGAATCATTATCTCTCTGGTGTTTATAAGCAGCACACACAGTATTTTACTACCTGTAAAAATACACAAACTTAGCTATATTAAATTGTTTGTGGTACCTACAGTTACAAATGTAAAATATGTGATGATAATATTGATCGAGCAATTGATGTAAGGTAAGTGAAAATATATGCGCAGAATTGAGAAAATAGTATTAATGGAGATAAATTGTAGCCTATCACAGCTAGGCAAACGTGTGAATGTTCACGGTGCATTTTATGCAAACAACTCTAATCGTAGTTGTGAATCTATATTTACAGTAGGCATAATTGTACTGCGGTAAAGCCAGCCGCGGTTCAGAAAAACACGGTCAAGCCAGCCGCGATTGATGTTCTATGTGCGCGCATATTAAAGTCATTACGGTAGTTTCAGAAACAGCCCAGAGAGAACGCGCTTGAGAGCGCTTTGAGATATAGGACATTATCACACTTTAGAGGGGTATATTGACCCCATTTCTAATAAGTAGAAAAAAACAATGATCAGTTCTTATTCAGGACGTCCCATACTATATGCACACCTCATATGAAACCATTTTATTGTACCATTTTTGAGATATGGGTCATTATTACACTTTAGAGGGGTTTATTGACTCCATTTCTAATAAGTAGTAAAAAACAATGATCAGTTCTCATTCAGGACGTCCCATACTATATGCACACCTCATATGAAACCAATTTACTGTAGCATTTTTGAGATATGGCCCATTATTACACTTTAGAGGGGTATATTGACCCCATTTCTAATAAGTAGAAAAAAACAATGATCAGTTCTTATTCAGGACGTCCCATACTATATGCACACATCATATGATACCATTTTACTGTAGCATTTTTAGATATGGGTCATTATTACACTTTAGAGGGGTATATTGACCCCATTTCTAATAAGTAGAAAAAAACAATGATCAGTTCTCATTCAGGACGTCCCATACTATATGCACACATCATATGAAACCATTTTACTGTAGCATTTTTGAGATATGGCCCATTATTACACTTTAGAGGGGTATAAAAAACCCATTTCTAATAAGTAGAAAAAAACAATGATCAGTTCTCATTCAGGACGTCCCATACTATATGCACACCTCATATGAAACCAATTTACTGTAGCATTTTTGAGATATGGCCCATTATTACACTTTAGAGGGGTATAAAAAACCCATTTCTAATAAGTAGAAAAAAACAATGATCAGTTCTCATTCAGGACGTCCCATACTATATGCACACATCATATGAAACCATTTTACTGTAGCATTTTTGAGATATGGCCCATTATTACACTTTAGAGGGGTATAAAAAACCCATTTCTAATAAGTAGAAAAAAACAATGATCAGTTCTCATTCAGGACGTCCCATACTATATGCACACCTCATATGAAACCATTTTACTGTAGCATTTTTGAGATATGGGTCATTATTACACTTTAGAGGGGTATAAAAAACCCATTTCTAATAAGTAGAAAAAAACAATGATCAGTTCTCATTCAGGACGTCCCATACTATATGCACACCTCATATGAAACCAATTTACTGTAGCATTTTTGAGATATGGGTCATTATTACACTTTAGAGGGGTATAAAAAAAAACATTTCTAATAAGTAGAAAAAAACAATGATCAGTTCTTATTCAGGACGTCCCATACTATATGCACACCTCATATGAAACCATTTTACTGTAGCATTTTTGAGATATAGGACATTATTACACTTTAGATGGGTATATTGACCCCATTTCTAATAAGTAGAAAAAAACAATGATCAGTTCTCATTCAGGACGTCCCATACTATATGCACACCTCATATGAAACCAATTTACTGTACCATTTTTGAGATATGGCCCATTATCACACTTTAGAGGGGTATAAAAAACCCATTTCTAATAAGTAGAAAAAAACAATGATCAGTTCTCATTCAGGACGTCCCATACTATATGCACACCTCATATGAAACCAATTTACTGTAGCATTTTTGAGATATGGCCCATTATCACACTTTAGAGGGGTATAAAAAACCCATTTCTAATAAGTAGAAAAAAACAATGATCAGTTCTCATTCAGGACGTCCCATACTATATGCACACCTCATATGAAACCATTTTACTGTACCATATTTGAGATATGGGTCATTATTACACTTTAGAGGGGTATAAGAAACCCATTTCTAATAAGTAGAAAAAAACAATGATCAGTTCTCATTCAGGACGTCCCATACTATATGCACACCTCATATGAAACCATTTTACTGTAGCATTTTTGAGATATGGGTCATTATTACACTTTAGAGGGGTATATTGACCCCATTTCTAATAAGTAGAAAAAAACAATGATAAGTTCTCATTCAGGACGTCCCATACTATATGCACACCTCATATGAAACCAATTTACTGTAGCATTTTTGAGATATGGGTCATTATTACACTTTAGAGGGGTATAAAAAACCCATTTCTAATAAGTAGAAAAAAACAATGATCAGTTCTCATTCAGGACGTCCCATGTTATATGCACACCTCATATGGAACCATTTTACTGTAGCATTTTTGAGATATGGGTCATTATTACACTTTAGAGGGGTGTATTGACCCCATTTCTAATAAGTAGAAAAAAACAATGATCAGTTCTTATTCAGGACGTCCCATACTATATGCACACCTCATATGAAACCATTTTACTGTAGCATTTTTGAGATATGGGTCATTATTACACTTTAGAGGGGTTTATTGACCCCATTTCTAATAAGTAGAAAAAAACAAAGATCAGTTCTTATTCAGGACGTCCCATATTATGTGCACACCTCATATGAAACCATTTTACTGTAGCATTTTTGAGATATGGGTCATTATTACACTTTAGAGGGGTATATTGACCCCATTTCTAATAAGTAGAAAAAAACAATGATCAGTTCTTATTCAGGATGTCCCATATTATATGCACACCTCATATGAAACAATTTTACTGTAGCATTTTTGAGATATGGGTCATTATTACACTTTAGAGGGGTATAAAAAACCCATTTCTAATAAGTAGAAAAAAACAATGATCAGTTCTCATTCAGGACGTCCCATACTATATGCACACCTCATATGAAACCAATTTACTGTACCATTTTTGAGATATGGCCCATTATTACACTTTAGAGGGGTATAAAAAACCCATTTCTAATAAGTAGAAAAAAACAATGATCAGTTCTCATTCAGGACGTCCCATACTATATGCACACCTCATATGAAACCAATTTACTGTACCATTTTTGAGATATGGCCCATTATCACACTTTAGAGGGGTATAAAAAACCCATTTCTAATAAGTAGAAAAAAACAATGATCAGTTCTCATTCAGGACGTCCCATACTATATGCACACCTCATATGAAACCAATTTACTGTAGCATTTTTGAGATATGGCCCATTATCACACTTTAGAGGGGTATAAAAAACCCATTTCTAATAAGTAGAAAAAAACAATGATCAGTTCTCATTCAGGACGTCCCATACTATATGCACACCTCATATGAAACCATTTTACTGTAGCATTTTTGAGATATGGGTCATTATTACACTTTAGAGGGGTATATTGACCCCATTTCTAATAAGTAGAAAAAAACAATGATCAGTTCTCATTCAGGACGTCCCATACTATATGCACACCTCATATGAAACCAATTTACTGTAGCATTTTTGAGATATGGGTCATTATTACACTTTAGAGGGGTATAAAAAACCCATTTCTAATAAGTAGAAAAAAACAATGATCAGTTCTCATTCAGGACGTCCCATGTTATATGCACACCTCATATGGAACCATTTTACTGTAGCATTTTTGAGATATGGGTCATTATTACACTTTAGAGGGGTGTATTGACCCCATTTCTAATAAGTAGAAAAAAACAATGATCAGTTCTTATTCAGGACGTCCCATACTATATGCACACCTCATATGAAACCATTTTACTGTAGCATTTTTGAGATTTGGGTCATTATTACACTTTAGAGGGGTTTATTGACCCCATTTCTAATAAGTAGAAAAAAACAAAGATCAGTTCTTATTCAGGACGTCCCATATTATATGCACACCTCATATGAAACCATTTTACTGTAGCATTTTTGAGATATGGGTCATTATTACACTTTAGAGGGGTATATTGACCCCATTTCTAATAAGTAGAAAAAAACAATGATCAGTTCTTATTCAGGACGTCCCATATTATATGCACACCTCATATGAAACAATTTTACTGTAGCATTTTTGAGATATGGGTCATTATTACACTTTAGAGGGGTATAAAAAACCCATTTCTAATAAGTAGAAAAAAACAATGATCAGTTCTCATTCAGGACGTCCCATACTATATGCACACCTCATATGAAACCATTTTACTGTAGCATTTTTGAGATATGGGTCATTATTACACTTTAGAGGGGTATATTGACCCCATTTCTAATAAGTAGAAAAAAACAATGATCAGTTCTCATTCAGGACGTCCCATACTATATGCACACCTCATATGAAACCAATTTACTGTAGCATTTTTGAGATATGGGTCATTATTACACTTTAGAGGGGTATAAAAAACCCATTTCTAATAAGTAGAAAAAAACAATGATCAGTTCTCTTCAGGACGTCCCATACTATATGCACACATCATATGAAACCATTTTACTGTAGCATTTTTTAGATATGGGACATTATTACACTTTAGAGGGGTATAAAAAAACCATTTCTAATAAGTAGAAAAAAACAATGATCAGTTCTTATTCAGGACGTCCCATACTATATGCACACCTCATATGAAACCATTTTACTGTAGCATTTTTGAGATATGGGACATTATTACACTTTAGAGGGGTTTATTGACCCCATTTCTAATAAGTAGAAAAAAACAATAATCAGTTCTTATTCAGGACGTCCCATACTAAATGCACACCTCATATGAAACCATTTTACTGTAGCATTTTTGAGATATGGGTCATTATTACACTTTAGAGGGGTTTATTGACCCCATTTCTAATAAGTAGAAAAAAACAATGATCAGTTCTTATTCAGAACGTCCCATACTATATGCACACCTCATATGAAACCATTTTACTGTAGCATTTTTGAGATATGGGACATTATTACACTTTAGAGGGGTTTATTGACCCCATTTCTAATAAGTAGAAAAAAACAATAATCAGTTCTTATTCAGGACGTCCCATACTAAATGCACACCTCATATGAAACCATTTTACTGTAGCATTTTTGAGATATGGGTCATTATTACACTTTAGAGAGGTATAAAAAACACATTTCTAATAAGTAGAAAAAAACAATGATCAGTTCTTATTCAGGACGTCCCATACTATATGCACACCTAATATGAAACCATTTTACTGTAGCATTTTTGAGATATGGGTCATTATTACACTTTAGAGGGGTATATTGACCCCATTTCTAATAAGTAGAAAAAAACAATGATCAGTTCTTATTCAGGACGTCCCATATTATATGCACACCTCATATGAAACCATTTTACTGTAGCATTTTTGAGATATGAATCATTATAACAATTTAGAGGGGTATAAAAAACCCATTTATAATAAGTAGAAAAAAACAATGATCAGTTCTTATTCAGGACGTCCCATATTATATGCACACCTCATATGGAACCATTTTACTGTAGCATTTTTGAGATATGGGTCATTATTACACTTTAGAGGGGTATATTGACCCCATTTCTAATAAGTAGAAAAAAACAATGATCAGTTCTTATTCAGGACGTCCCATATTATATGCACACCTCATATGAAACCATTTTACTGTAGCATTTTTGAGATATGAATCATTATAACAATTTAGAGGGGTATAAAAAACCCATTTATAATAAGTAGAAAAAAACAATGATCAGTTCTCATTCAGGACGTCCCATATTATATGCACACCTTATATGAAACCATTTTACTGTAGCATTTTTGAGATATGAATCATTATAACAATTTAGAGGGGTATAAAAAACCCATTTATAATAAGCAGAAAAAAACAATGATCAGTTCTTATTCAGGACGTCCCATATTATATGCACACCTCATATGAAACCATTTTACTGTAGCATTTTTGAGATATGGGTCATTATTACACTTTAGAGGGGTATAAAAAACCCATTTCTAATAAAAAAAAAACAAAACAATGATCAGTTCTTATTCAGGACGTCCCATACTATATGCACACCTCATATGGAACCATTTTACTGTAGCATTTTTGAGATATGGGTCATTATTACACTTTAGAGGGGTATAAAAAACCCATTTCTAATAAATAAAAAAAAACAATGATCAGTTCTTATTCAGGACGTCCCATACTATATGCACACCTCATATGGAACCATTTTACTGTAGCATTTTTGAGATATGGGTCATTATTACACTTTAGAGGGGTATAAAAAACCCATTTATAATAAGTAGAAAAAAACAATGATCAGTTCTTATTCAGGACGTCCCATACTATATGCACACCTCATATGAAACCATTTTACTGTAGCATTTTTGAGATATGGGACATTATTACACTTTAGAGGGGTGTATTGACCCCATTTCTAATAAGTAGAAAAAAACAATGATCAGTTCTTATTCAGGACGTCCCATACTATACAAACCAAATATGAAAGTATTTTACTGCAGCGTGTTTGAGATACGGGACATTATTACACTTTAGAGGGGTAAAAAGTCTATGGGGAACGACCACGCTCTGATATACCTGTAAACTGTACAATAGAAGGGCTTGACATCATAGGCTGGTGACGAAAGCAGTCAGGAAGCAATAAAAGCATGTGCGAGAGAAAAACAGCGTTATTTTCGGAGACTGACACGAGCGCTAGCAGGGATGCAGGAAGTATTGTTCGAGATGCATAGTCTCCATCCAAAAACGATATGGGGAACGAGATGCACATGTCTCCAGAATTCCAAATCCCTGCCTAGGATTAGCTAGGACAAGAGAATAAAGGCGCCAGGAGTGGCATGGAGGTCTAGGTCATAGAACCTGATGAAGGTGAGGGGCGTGGACCATCTCGCTGCGTTGCAGATGTCCTGAATTGGGACACCCGAAAGAGCAGTTTTGTAAGCAGCCATAGCGCAAGTAGAGTGAGCCTTGACCCCCAAAGGTAAGGGGAGACCAGAGGACTCATAAACAGCATCTATAATCCATCTGCTCAGAGTTTGTTTGGAAGCCGGCAAACTCTCTCTTGGGTTTACCGTAACATACTAGCCACTGGTCCGACCTACGCCCAAGGGCAGCTCTGTGGACATAGGTGTCCAGTGCTCGGACTGGGCACATTAAGCTTCTGCTGGTCTGGATCTGTAAAGGGAGGAGGACAGAATGCCTGAAGCATGACGGGCTGTGGTGTAGAGGTAGAGACTTTGGGTACATATCCTGCTCTAGGGTAAAGAAAAAATTAGGCCATACTAGGCGCAATGTCAAGATAGGAAGGGGCCACGGAAAGGGCCTGCAGGTCCCCCACTCTCTTTAGGTAAGACAAGGCTAAGGAGACCTCAGCCTCGGCACACCACTGAGAAAGTGTGTAACCAGGGGATTTTTGCCCACTTAGAAGCCACCAAGAGGGGTGTGGTAGGCCAGGATTGCCGCCACGAGCAGCTTCAAAGTGGAGTGGGATATCCCTGTGAACAAAATGAGCCTGCATGAAGTCCACTGTACAACTGTACTGACTGTAGTGGGCCTAACTTGGGGTCTGCACACCATGAAGAGAAGAGACTCCACCTCAGGGTGTACACTTTTCTCAGGGAGCTCTGGACTGGAGGATGGTCTCAACAGCCCAAGTTGAGAGACCACACACTATGAGTCTTCCCACATTTTTTACAGCTCCAGGCGGGGGTGGAGAATGGTGCCCCCATCTGTTAGAGGAGATCCCTCCTGACAGGAATCTCCCATGGAGAGCCGCCGAGAAGGGAAATCAGGTCAGAGAATCAAACTTGGCCCGGGCCAGTACGGGGCTACTAGGAGTAGATGTTCCCCATCTGGGCAAACTCTCTCCAGAACTCCTGTGTACCAGAGTACCAGAGGGGACATTGCGATGTCTCCCGAGTTCCAAAGAGGTTCACCTGAGCTTGGTCAAAAAACACTCTCCAAATTTGCTTCACCACCTTAGGGTGAAGCATCCATTCCCCGTGCCTCAGCCCCTGCCTCAACAGGATGTCTGCTCCCAAATTGAGATGCCCAGGAATGTGTATTGCTTTCAGCTAAAACGAGTTTGTCCAGGGACCACACAAGTATCTGCTGCGCCAGCTTGTTCAAGGGGCGTGAACTTAGACCTCCCTGGTGGTTGATGTAGTAGACCACTGCTGTGTTGTCAGTGCGCACCAACACATGGCAATCTCTTAGGTCCGGGACGAAGTGTCTCACTGATTGAAACATGGCCAGCATCTCTAGACAATTGATAGGCCATGCGAGATGGCAACCACTTCACAGACCACGGGCTGACCAGCCACTCATGACCGTTCACCAACCGGTGAGGGACGCATCTGTCTCTAGTGTCACACGGCGACAAGGAGCTCCCAGCACCGGGCCCTGAGACAAGAACCAAGGTTTCCTCCACATGTCTAAAGCACGTAGGCATCCCTGCGTGACCTTGATCATTGGAAGCAGGTTTCCCCTAGAGGAGAACCCCTTGGTCTTGAGCCACCACTGTAGGGGCCTCATGTGCAGCAGGCCAAAAGGTATCACATTGGACGCAGCTGCCATCAGACCCAATAGTTTTTTAAACTCTTTTACAACAAGTGACTGACCTTCTCTGACTCTCGTGACTGCAGTGAGGATCGACTCGATTCGAGCAGGTGACAGATGTGTCTGCATCATGGTCAAATCCCACATCTCACCTAGATAAGTGGTCCTCTGTAATGGAGATAGCACACTTTTCTTGGTGGGAAAGACCCCGTGGAAAGGTGGTGGTGGATCGCCTATTTGGATCTAATTTTATTTCTCTACAGTATGCAGAACCCACACAGACACGGTTGGCAGTAGTTTCCAAGCTGCTAAATAGTCTACTAAGGGAACCAGCCTCTCGAGGCTGGCCTCTGATGTTGCCTGAACTGCTAGCTTGGTATCCTGTAACCACTGACCGGCAGGATATTTCTGAACTAACTGCTCTAGGGACCCCCATAGGGATGGCGAGCCCCTTGGCTCCAATATGCAAGCAGATGGAAAAAGTTTTTGACTCACAGGAGACCACCGGGCCCTGTAGCCCTGGCAGGGGTAGCAGACTGATCACCTGAGGGCATTGGGGGAAGATGGACACCGTAGAATGCGGTGCTATCCACTAGTCCCCAATAGGGGCTGCCCTCAGTTGTCCTGAGAAATAGTCAGGACCGCTTAGCTGTGGACTTCCTTGACTGAAGCATGACCGTCAGGTCAGGCCTCACATTAGAAGCCCCCGGCTAAGAGCGCCGCTGGTTTCTATCCCGCTGTGGAGGGGCCCAAATAGCGACGATTACTGTTTGTGCTTCGTGGTAAGAGGAGCTGGTACACGGGAGGGGCTGTTCATGCCCAGCAGCCACAGCTATGATGCGGTGAGGAAGATACCCATGAAAAGCCACCGCTTGCTTTCGTGCCTCCTGGTACCTGCTGATGACATAATCGACTGCATAGCCAAACAGGCCAGAAGGCACAAGCGGGGCATCCTGTAGGAAGATACCCTGTCGTTCTCTTTCATGTCAGATAGGGTCAACCACAGGTGCCTCTCCGCTGCCACCATTGCTGCCATAGACCGTCCAATGGCACGGGAGGCATGACATATTGCCTTTCAGGAGGTATGACATATCGACCCTCTTCCAAAAGACGCGTTTTTGCACCACATACAATCAAGGGGTGGGAGGGTAGGAGCCTTGGCAAAGCAGGCAGCTCAGGGAGCCATGGCAGAGCAGGCAACTGAAGAGGCCATGGTGGGCCATGGGGGAGCAGTCTTGGTCATGTAGCCCCCTAAAAAACTGAAAATTCTGGGTTCCTTGGCTGGAACAGGCTCTGGGCTGGAGGCCTCCCTAAACTGCATTTAGGAACAACACCCTGGCATTGACTCTGGATTTATGGTCTTCTCTGGCCAGACATGGAAACAACAGCGCTCCCTGTGTTTGATTCAAGCTCTGCTGTCCTCCCTGGGCCAGACGTGGGAACAACAGCCCTCCCACGTCAATAACTGAATGCTCCTTAAAAATTATACAGTAAAGCGTTTTCCTTAGAAATATGTATAGAAGATTAATTCTTTATATTTTTATGGGATATTGTAATGCCAAAAGGCAGCAGAGGGAGCCCTCACCCATGAACTGATTGTTGCTGCTCCCTCTGCTGCCTCATTGGTTACTTCCTGTTTGGTGGCCATAAAACGAAGCCATTACCAAACAGAGAGTGCAAAGCATTGTTCTGCTGTGTGGAATCTACTCAACATTTTTCAGATTTCCTTGCCTTGTTTTTGTTATTTTCACAACTTGGTTTCTTGTCATAGATTTGCCATGGTTTTGTTTTGTTTGCCTTGTTTCTTTGCCTTGTTTATTGGTTACTATTTGGACTGCCCTCTCTGGTCTTGACGTCACCGACCAGGAAGCTTAAAAGCACGTCCGGATAGAACAGCGTCAGCTTTCTGTTTTCAGCAAGCACTCTGTGTGCATGTCACTCTCCATTTTTCGTGCCAGTTTGCACAACTTTCTTTTTGAGAGTGATTGTTTGTCTGTCTGTCAAAATGTCTAAGAAGGGTGAAAATAAGCAGCAACATTACAAGCGGTGTGTCCCTCCTTGCTCTCGTTTCATCACAGGTGAGGATACACACAGCTTGTGTGTTGTCTGCATGGGAGTGGAGCATGCGGCATCAGCCCTCAAGGGGTTGTGTTTGCTCCGCTCCCGTAAGGCTCTCTTTGCACTCGTGGGGATCGCAATTGGATCTGGCTGAGGGTATGGAGACGGGCGAGTCCCTATCTTCTGCCTCACCAGCCAGATCCGCTGCCCGCTCTCTGGGATCGGAAGCCCGCTCAGCGGATTCTTACCCCCGGAGATAGGACACGGTGCTCCTTCTATCCACCTCCGAGGAGGTGGATGTGGAGGGCGTCGATGAGGATTCACCCCCTCATTCTCCCCAGTATGAGGAGCTGCTGGAGGTGGTCACTCGCGCCGTGGCTACTCTAAATCTGGAGTGGCCGGCCGAGAGACAGGCCGAACTGCAGAGAAGCAAATTGGATGAGCGCTTTCTGCGGTCTCGGCCACCACCTCCATGCCCGAGTCTTCCGTTTTTCCCTGACCTCCACACCGAGGTGTCGAGGTCATGGGGAAAACCTTTCTCTGCGCGTCTCTTCAGCCTGTCTGCCGCTCATTACACCAATGTGGCGGGTTTTCAGAGCTCGCATACAAAGCGATGCCCCGGGTGGAACAGATGCTTGCGAGCTATCTGTCCCCCGGTGCGGCATCGTCTTTGAAGACTCCGACCTTGCCCTCCAGACCGCTTAAGACCACGTTGGCTCTGTTGGGCAAGGGGTATGCGGCAGCAGATCAGGCTGGTGCGTGCCTCCACACTATGGGTGTGTTGCAGGCTTACCAAGCCGACCTGCTCAAGGAGCTAATTGAAGGCGAGGGGGCATGGCCTGATGACATCGCCGAGCTCCGTAGAACCGCTGATTTGTCTCTCCGCGCCACCAATGAGACCGCCCGTGCCATCGGCAGGTCTATGGTAGCTGTGGTGGCTGCGGAGAGGCACCTGTGGCTGACCCTGTCCAGCATCAAAGAAAAGGACAGGGTCTTCCACATGGACGCCCCGCTCGTGCCTTCGGGTCTGTTCATTGGCGCTGTCGATACAATCGTCGACAGACACCAGGAGGCGCGACGACAAGCAGCGGCGTTTCAGCGGTTCCTCCCTCGCCTTGCTCCAGCTCAGGGGGCTGCTGATGTTCAGCAGCCCTCACCGCAATCTAGCTCCTCATACAGGAAGGCCCAAAAGCAGAGCGTCGCCTCTCATGCTCCCCCCAGTGGTAAGGACTGAGGGCCACGTCGACGCTCTAGTAGTCTTCTAAGCCCAAGACTGACCTGAGGGTGGTCTTGCAGGCTAAGAAGAGTTCGGCCAAAAAGCCCTGACCATTATGGAGGGCCGATGGGGACAGTCCCCTCTGGGGAAGAGCGGTTAACACCTCATAATATGGTGCCCATATCTCCTCAGTGTCCCCAGGGGATCGCTTTGCCAACCCTGCCACCTCTGGTGCTTCAGGGCGCAGCGGTCCCCAGCGAGCATACCTCTCAGTCACCGCCCGACATCTGCTAACTGGGTGTGTTCCTGCCGGTCTGCTGCTTCAGGACCCCGAGTTAACTGTTCCTCTAACACCAGAGGTCAGCCTCGAGAGGCTGATTCCCTTAGTAGACTTTCTGGCAGCGTGGAAACTTCTGCCGAATGTCTCTCATTGGGTCCTGCAGACTGTAGAAAAGGGCTACCCTATTCAGTTCGGTGCCCCTCCTACGCGCTTCAGCTAAGTTTTTCCCACACTTGTGGGTCACGAGCAGGCTCTGGTTAAGGAACAAGAAGTAAACACCCTCCTGAGGAAGGAGGCCATCGAGGTGGTCCCTCCTCTCGAGCGAGATGCCGGGTTCTACAGCCGGTACTTCATTGTTCCCAAGAAGGATGGGGGCCTCAGGCCAATCTTAGATCTACGCTTGCTGAACCGTACAGTCATGCGCCTCAAGTTCAGTATGCTTACGGTCAAGCAGGTTGTGTCTCAAATCAGGTCCGAGGACTGGTTTGTGACAATAGATCTGAAGGACGAATATTTTCACAAATCCATCCTTCCCGAACACAGGAAGTTCTTGAGGTTTGCTTTCAGGGGTGAAGCATACCAATATCGGGTTCTTCCTTTCGGCCTTGCACTCTCACCCCGCACTTTCACGAAGTGTGTGGATGCAGCTCTGGCTCCTCTGAGACTCCAGGGCATCCGCATACTCAACTACATCGACGACTGGCTGATTTTGGCCCAGTCCGATCAGATGGCGGTTCAACATTGAGATGTTGTTCTGTCACACATGAAAGTGCTGGGGTTAAGACTAAACGCCAAGAAGAGTGTGATTTCTCCATTACAGAGAACCACTTATCTAGGCGTGGTGTGGGATTCCTCCACGATGCAGGCACGTTTTTCTCCTGCTCGTGTCGAGTCAATCCTCACAGAAGTCGCGAAAGTCATAGAAGGCCGGTCACTCACTGTAAAGCGGTTCCAGAAACTGCTGGGTCTGATGGCAGCTGCGTCTAACATAATTCCTTTTGGCCTGCTGTACATGAGACCCCTTCAGTGGTGGCTCAAAACCAAGGGGTTCTCCCCGAGGGGAAACCGGCTTTGCATGATCAAGGTCACATGGCTATGCTTTCGTGCCTTAGACATGTGGAGGAAACCTTGGTTTCTGAATCAGGGCCCGGTGTTGGGAGCTCCTTGCCGCCGTGTCACGTTTGCGATGGATGCATCCCTCACTGGCTGGGGAGCGGTCATGAGTGGCCGCTCGGCCCGTGGTCTGTGGAGGGGCCATCATCTCACTTCGCACATCAATTGCCTGGAGATGTTGGCCGTGTTTCAGGCTCTGTTACACTTTCTCCCAGACCTAAGAGATCACCATGTGTTGGTGCACACTGACAACACAGCGGTGGTCTCTTACATCAACCACCAAGGAGGTCTGCGTTTGCGCCCCTTGTACAAGCGGTCGCACCAGATACTGTAGAAAATACTTTTTCTAAATGCTTTTAAATTTGTGTTTTGGTTGTTCTGTGCTTATGAGAAGACAGAAATGTTCTATGCTTATGAAAAGACAAAGTGTACACTATGTAACAGAATCTGTTTAGTAAAATGTGTGTGTGTAGTTGCGAACTCTCTACATTTATGACATTTCTGAGAAACCTTTGTTTACAGGCACGTAGGAGAAAAGAAGCCCTGCAAAAGTAGTAGCAATTTGAAGGTCACTTTAGACTAGACTTTTGATCACTCTAAGAAGAAGAATGGGATGGGGCTGTATTTTCTTTTCTGTGCAGGAGTGGTTGGGGACAACAGGCCCTGATTGGAGGAGAAAGCTGAAAGATATCAGGAGGAGAGACCTGCAGATCAAGAATATAAATACTTGCATTTAGTTTTGTGAGACATTCCTGGACTGCCCAGAATGTCAGATTTGATATTGGCTGTTCTGAAATCCTGAGCTCAGAAGAAGCTGATCTGATTCTACATTAAACTTTGCATTATTTTTACTTACTTTAACTGTTGTAAGCGTCTATTCATTGGCGAATCCAAGAGCACGGGGAGGAAAAGGCATTTTCCTTCAATACTTGTGTGGTCCCCGGGGAAACTCATCTCGCTGAGAGCAGTTCACATCCCTGGGCATCTCAATGTGGGAGCAGACGTCCTTTCGAGGCAGGGGCCGAGGCCCGGTGAATGGATGCTTCACCCCTTAGTGGTGAAGCAGATCTGGAGAATCTTTGGCCAGGCTCAGGTGGACCTCTTCGCAACTCACAAGAATGCGCAATGTCCCCTCTGGTTCTCTCTGAGTCATCCAGCTCCCTTGGGGCTGGATGCCATGGTACAGACATGGCCGAGGCTACATCTGTACGCTTTTTCCCCGATCGCTCTGTCCCGGGAGTTCTGGCGAGAGTGCGCCGGGACGGGGTTCGACTTCTTTTAGTTGCCCCGTACTGGCCGGGTCGAGTTTGGTTCTCAGACCTGATTTTCCTCCTAGACGGCTCCCTCTGGGGGATTCCTGTCAGGACGGATCTCCTCTCACAGGCGGGAGGCGACATCATTCACCCCCGCCCGGAGCTATGGAAACTATGGGTTTGGACCCTGAGGGGGCACAACTTGTAGCTTCCGGTCTCCCAACTGAGGTTGTTGAGACCATCCTCCAGTCCAGAGCTCCCTCCATGAGGAAACTGTATGCCCTGAACTGGAGACTCTTCACTTCATGGTGCGGAGACCGCCAGTTTGACCCAGTTAACTGCCCAGTTGGTACAGTACTAGAGTTCTTACAGGGCCGTCTCTCCACCTGGTTGACCCACTCCACCTTGAAGGTCTACGTGGCAGCCATTTCTGCTTACCACGCCGCTCTTGGTGGCTCCTCAGTGGGCAGAAACCCCCTGGTTACACATTTCCTCCGCGGTGCACTGAGGTTGAGGCCTAATATTCGCTAGGTTCTATGGCCTAGATCTCCGAGCCTCTCCTGGCTCCTTCGTTCTCTCGCCCTAATTGGCAGGGACACTTCTCCAGTATGGCGGCGTGGGCATTCTCGTTCCCAAAGCGTTTCGACGCAGCTCGAAGTTACCTGGAAGGGAACGTCTCAGGTTACGTATGTAACCCTAGTTCCCTGAAGGGAATGAGACGCTGCGTCTCGAGGCTATACTTCCGGCATTCCCTGCAGCGCTTGCTACTTCCAGAAGCTGATGCTGTTCTATCCGCACTTGCTTTTAAGCTTCCTGGTCGGTGACATCATCACGCCGGTGACGTCCCACGATTCCATTGGACTGATTGCACACATGATTCAGAGCGTGGTCACGCTGGAGGCGTTCCCAAAGCATTTTGACGCAGCGTCTCGTTCCCTTCAGGGAACTAGGGTTACATACATAACCTGAGACGTTTTTTTCTACTTATTAGAAATGGAGTCTACATACCCTGTTGAAATGTATTAATGTCCCATATCTCAAAAATGCTACAGTAAAATGGTTTCATATGAGGTGTGCATTTAGTATGGGACGTCCTGAATAAGAACTGATTATTGTTTTTTTCTACTTATTAGAAATGGGGTCAATAAACCCCTCTAAAGTGTAATAATGTCCCATATCTCAAAAATGCTACAGTAAAATGGTTTCATATGAGGTGTGCATATAGTATGGGACGTCCTGAATAAGAACTGATCATTGTTTTTTTCTACTTATTAGAAATGGGTTTTTTATACCCCTCTAAAGTGTAATAATGACCCATATCTCAAAAATGCTACAGTAAAATGGTTTCATATGAGGTGTGCATGTAATATGGGACGTCCTGAATAAGAACTGATCATTGTTCCCTTCCGGAGGGAACTCTACGCTGCGTCCTGGTTAGGACACTTTGGGAACTGCTCTCAGCGTGACCGGTTCTGAAGCTCTTATAAAACAACGACAATGAACTTGACATTGACCGGCGCCAGCCCATGACGTCATTAACAAGGCGCCTACTAGTATAAAGGGGCGCTTGTGAATACATCAACCATCTTTTTGTTCTTCAGCCTTACCTTGTTCTAAGCTCGAGTAAAATGATGATTCCTAGAGTATACAGTTCAGCAAGTGTGCAGAATCCGTGTCAGAGAAATCTGACACCAGATGACGTGCGCAGTCTGTTTGTTATGTGTTTGGGTGAGTGAGCACGCGCGCTCTGTTCTTGAGAGTGCAGAGCGCGTTCATCGTGAGAGTTTCTCTCTAAGGAAACTCCGCTCTCGTTTGTCCCCTTTTCCGAGGGAATCGGGACATTTATCTGCCCTACGCGGCTCGGGTCCCGTTGCAGCCGAGGCTGCACGGAGAACGAGCCCGCGGTGGTTACAGATGAAGCGCGCACACGAGTTGAGAGATGTGTAATCTCTCACGCTCGTCAGCCGCGGACGAGGGCGAGCTGCGGGCGAAGGATGTATTAATCTCTGACATCCTTTGATACAGCGGCAAGTGCTCTACTGGTTTTAGCCAGGTAAGCAGGATGTGGCTGTTATGGGCGAAAAGTGATTTTCTGAGCTCTCACAGCCTGCCTGCCCCGCGTATGATGAGCTGTTGTCTGTTATGAGCCGCGCTGCGGTCTGCTTTGATCTGCGGTGAAAGCACGTGCGGGGGGAGGTTGCTCATAACAAATTATATGAGCAATTTCACCCTGACCATAACAGACCAGTCCCCATATACATCCCATTCCCTCCTGATCTATATATTAGGATCGGGAGGGCATGGGATAAACCATATTCAGCCGCACTCATCTATATCAGCATGTTAGTTATGCTGGTGCAGAGTGAGTGCGTGAGTATGGCAGGCCGTCGATGCCATAACCTGAGGATACGTTTGCTGTCTCTCGGCGTGGGTGGCGTCGACGCTGAGGGCATACGCGGCAGCGGGTCAGGCTGGTGCTGCCTGCACGCAGTGGCAGTGTTGCAGGCGTACCGGGCTGATCTGCTGGAGGATGAAGACCCGTGGAGATGGCTGAGCTGTTTCACACCACAGGCTTGTAGGTGAATTTTTGCAGACATCGGGGAGAAAGATGAGTGCTTTCTCCTCGATGCGCCAGTCTCGCCTTCCGAATTATTCGGTACATCCGTTGTTACGATGTTCGACTAACTCAGGGAGGCGGAGGCGTGCTCAGCGGCTAAATAGATCCTTTGGGGTCTGTTATTTCTCACCGGTCCTCATCTCCACCCGAACGCAGGGGGAGCCTGGCCCCTCCTGGCCTGCGGGCTGGAGGCAGGGCCAGGCGGTTTTGTGTGGCCACTCGAGACCCTCCTCTTGGGAGGGGTAGGTCTCAGAGGAGACGTGATGTGCGTTATGGGAGACGGGATCGTAGGGAAACGATCCTCTCCCTTCTCCCTCACGTCGTGCGGCCACCCGCCCTTTTTTCCCCTTAAGACTCTGGGGCTGGGCTGACGATAGATTGATAAATTCAATCCGTTGGCCCGGTACATGAACTGACATATAGGTGGTTGTGTATATGTATATGTACGTATTCTTTGTCTACCAGCTCCGCTTGGGTGAGACTTTAGTATTTGAGCTACTGAGCTCCTAAGGTCCCTGAGTGTCGAGTGTAGCCAGGTCTTCCCTCGTTTGTGAGTTAGTGTACCAGACCTCCACTCGTAAATGACTCCTGTAGGGGTTAGGCGTTGTCAGGCCTCCTCTCATTCTGAGAGTTATCCCTGGAAGCCTCCGCTGCTTTTGAGCTCGGCTTAGGCACTATTTATACCTGCATATGCATGTCTACACACCTACTGGGTGTGGCAATCTACCCCGTCCCGTGGTAAGAGTCCCTCTAGACTCCGCTCGTCTGAGTGTGAAGACCGGGAGGTTAGGGTAGGTTCCCCACCCTCCTTTTAAGAAGATAGGAGCAACCCAGGGTTGAGCGCATGGGCTGCCTCTCTTTGTGAGTCAGTGCACTGAAGGCCCCGCTCCCCAGGGCCCTGTCAAAAAGGGAAAGAAAGAAGTTTTCTTTAGTGAGAGAGGAAAGTTTAGGAAACCCCCCCCTAAGTGTGAGGATTTTTTTTTTCAGGCCTCCTCTCTCTGAGAGTTGCGCTGACGAGATGCCCCTCTATGGAGGTTCTTGTCTAGGCTGATTTCTCACAGTTCTATCAGATTTGGGCAGTTCTGGGAGCTGGTAGGCTCTCGTGAGCCTCGCTCTACACCGAAGCTCACAGTGTTAGGTCCTCCTTGGCGGAAGCCCTGGTCTGGACCTCCAGGTTTCACCTTTTGAACCCTGTATAGGCGCTTACAGCTCTGTCCAGATAGCATTTAGGGGGTTGAGTGTAGTAGGTCTCCCCTCGTTATTAATGAGCTCTGTTGGTTAGCACCTCCACTCCTAGACTTTCCTGCCACGGTGAGCGTTGTCAGGGTGCTGTAGGCTTCCTCTCGATTGAGAGTCCTTCTGTAGGAGCCTCCGCTCTTCGCTGCTGCTGATCAGACCTCCTTTCGCCTAGTGGCGTCATGATGTAGGTCGGGCGACTGGTCTTCCCTATGGTTTAGACTTAGAATGGTTAGATGTGTTCTCCTGCATGAGAACCGTCCAGTTGCAGCCTTCGCTCCCCTCAGTGCTCCGCTTACAAGTACATACTCGTGGTATTTAGCTGGTAGGCCTGCTTAGGCCTCGCTAACTGCTGTGCTCTGTGCTTTGAGCCCTCTGCCAAAGCTGAGTATTGTTAAGGCTCTCTCTTTCCAGACTTGAAGCCTCCACTCTACAGATTCCTGTGATGTGGGTTCATGTACTTGTAGCGTTGAGTGTAGCCAGGTCTCCCCTGGGTTTTTCGTTTAGACCTCCACTCTCGAGCATCTCTCGCTAGGGACTATTAGAATACCGCTCACCAAGACCGAGTGTTGTCAGGCTTTTTCTCTCTGTGAGATTCGTTCAAAGCCTCCACTCTACAGGGCCCTGCTCTCAGCATTTGGGCCCTGCTGTGAGTCCCGGTATTCTCTAAGCATTGAGTGTAGCTAGGTCTCCCCTCACTAAAATATTTGGGTGAGATCTCCACTCCATAGAGCTAGGAGATTGAGCGTTGCTAGGCTTCCTCTCATCCGAGGGTCTCTGTGAAGCCTCCGTTCCCCTGAAGCTCCGCTTCTGGTACTTTCAGACGTGAGTGTAGCAGATCTCCCCTCACTGAATATTTGGTGTGAGATCTCCACTCTTTAGAGCTGGGAGGTTGAGCGTTGTCAGGTGTTCCTCTCATTCTGAGAGTCTCTATGAAGGCCTCCGTTCCCCAGAAGCTCCGTTTTTAGTACCTCCAAGCGTGAGTGTAGCCAGGCCTCTCCTCACTTAGAGCGTTGAGGCCTCCACTCGTAAAGAGCTGGCGGATTGAGCATGTTGGGGCTTCCCCTCTGGTGAGGCCCCCGTTCTCCAGAAGCTCCGCTTCCAGTCTTTCCCTCCAGGCGTGAGTGTAGTCAGGTCTCCCCTCACGAAGGGTTATTGAGATCTCCACTCCTAAGAGCTAGTGGATTGAACGTTGTCAGGTTTCCTCTCTTTTTGAGAGTCTTCTGTGAAGCCTCTGTTCTCCAGAAGCTCCGCCTTCAGTACTTTAGGCGTGAGTGTAGCCAGGTCTCCCCTCACTAGAGGGGCTCTTTTGAGACCTCCACTCCTGAGAGTTATTGGATTGAACGTTGTCAAGGTTTCCTCTCCTTAGAGAGTCTTCTGTGAAGCCTCCGTTTTCCAGAAGCTCCGCCTCTGTACTTACAAGCATGAGTGTAGTCAGGTCTCCCCTCACACAAGGGTTTATGTTTGAGACCTCCACTCTTACAGAGCTCCGAAGCTCCAGGCTTTGCTATCGCCTGTGATAATTATATGGTGTTTCCCTCGCTACGCTCTGGGCACCTTCTCAAACCCACAATAGTGGTGAGTACTCACGCGAAGCTTTGAGCACTCCTTAAAAACCCACGTGAAGTGGTAAGTGCACACGCAAGTCCTTGGGCACTTTCTAAAATCCACATGAGTGGTAAAGACTCCCCCCTGAAGGTTGGGTTCTTTTCTAAAATCCTGTATGGTATGGGTTACGCAGTATTTCTCCGTTCCCATTCTAGAGTTGGTTCTAAACACCCCTGGGTGGTTACAACTCCACTGCAGATAGCACTACCTATAGGTTTGAGTGCCGCTAGGCTTCCTCTCATCTAGAGAGTCTTCCTGCAGAAGCCTCCACTCTTCCTAAAGGGAAAATAAGTTTGGGCGTGAGTGTAGTCAGGTCTCTCCTCACTTAGAGCGTTGAGGCCTCCACTCGTAAAGAGCTGGCGGATTGAGCGTGTCGGGGCTTCCCCTCTGGTGAGGCCCCCGTTCTCCAGAAGCTCCGCTTCCAGTCTTTCCCTCCAGGCGTGAGTGTAGTCAGGTCTCCCCTCACGAAGGGTTATTGAGATCTCCACTCCTAAGAGCTAGTGGATTGAACGTTGTCTAGGTTTCCTCTCCTTAGAGAGTCTTCTGTGAAGCCTCCGTTTTCCAGAAGCTCCGCTTCCAGTACCTCTAGGCGTGAGTGTAGCTAGGTCTCCCCTCACTGAAGGGTTATTTGAGACCTCCACTCCTAAGAGCTAGTGGATTGAACGTTGTCAGGTTTCCTCTCTTTTTAGAGAGTCTTCTGTGAAGCCTCCGTTCTCCAGAAGCTCCGCCTCTGTACTTACAAGCGTGAGTGTAGTCAGGTCTCCCCTCATACATGGGTTATGTTTGAGACCTCCACTCTTACAGAGCTCCGAAAGAAGAGCTCCAGGCTTTGCTGTCGCCTGTGATAATTATATGGTGTTTCCCTCGCTACGCTCTGGGCACCTTCTCAAACCCACAATAGTGGTGAGTACTCACGCGAAGCTTTGAGCACTCCTTAAAACCCACGTAAAGTGGTAAGTGCACACGCAAGTCCTTGGGCACTTTCTGAAATCCACATGAGTGGTAAAGATTCCCCCCGAAGGTTGGGTTCTTTTTTAAAATCCTATATGGTATGGGTTACGCAGTATTCCTCCGTTCCCATTCTAGAGTTGGTTCTAAAAACCCCTGGGTTTTTCCAACTCCACTGCAGACAGCACTACTTATAGGATCGAGTGTCGCTAGGCTTCCTCTCATCTAGAGAGTCTTCTTGCAGAAGCCTCCACTCTCCTGAGAACTCCACTTAGGTGGTTCTATTGCTTAGGCTCCTGGAGCCTCATGGATCACCTCCAGTGTTGAGTGTAGTTAGGTCTCTGACCTCCACTCCCAGAGTTTCCCGCAAGCACAGAGTGTTGCTAGGCTTCCTCTCGTTTAGAGAGTTTGTTTAGAGCCTCCGCTCTTCAGAACCCCCGCCTAGTATGAAGACTTAAGGGTAAGCTTCACTACTAGCGGTGAGTGTAGGTAGGCCTACTCTCGCTTAGAAGTATCAGGCCTCCACTCCTAGGAGTTCCGTGCTTGGGTGGCCGAGCTAGCTGTGACGTCGGCCCAAGTAGTGGGGAGTGATGTTCCTTCTTGACTCCTCAATCAGTCAGTTGTTCACTTACTCCTCAGCATGGCGGCGTTGGTATATCGTTCCCAAAGTGTCCTAACCAGGACGCAGCGTAGAGTTCCCTCCGGAAGGGAACGTCTCAGGTTACGTAGGTAACCCTAGTTCCCTGAGGACAGGGAACGAGACGCTGCGTCTCGTAGCCATGCTTCGGGCCCCACTTACGTCTCCATCAGACAAAAAGATGGTTGATGTATTCACAAGCGCCCCTTTATACTAGTAGGCGCCTTGTTAATGACGTCATGGGCTGGCGCCGGTCAATGTCAAGTTCATTGTCGTTGTTTTATAAGAGCTTCAGAACCGGTCACGCTGAGAGCAGTTCCCAAAGTGTCCTAACCAGGACGCAGCGTCTCGTTCCCTGTCCTCAGGGATCTAGGGTTACCTACGTAACCTGAGACGTTTTTTTCTACTTATTAGAAATGGGGTCAATAAACCCCTCTAAAGTGTAATAATGACCCATATCTCAAAAATGCTACAGTAAAATGGTTTCATATGAGGTGTGCATATAATATGGGACGTCCTGAATGAGAACTGATCATTGTTTTTTTTATTTATTAGAAATGGGTTTTTTATACCCCTCTAAAGTGTAATAATGACCCATATCTCAAAAATGCTACAGTAAAATGGTTTCATATGAGGTGTGCATATAATATGGGACGTCCTGAATGAGAACTGATCATTGTTTTTTTTATTTATTAGAAATGGGTTTTCTATACCCCTCTAAATTGTTATAATGATTCATATCTCAAAAATGCTACAGTAAAATGGTTTCATATGAGGTGTGCATATAGTATGGGACGTCCTGAATAAGAACTGATCATTGTTTTTTTCTACTTATTAGAAATGGGTTTTTTATACCCTCTAAAGTGTAATAATGACCCATATCTCAAAAATGCTACAGTAAAATGGTTTCATATGAGGTGTGCATATAATATGGGACGTCCTGAATAAGAACTGATCATTGTTTTTTTCTACTTATTATAAATGGGTTTTTTATACCCCTCTAAATTGTTATAATGATTCATATCTCAAAAATGCTACAGTAAAATGGTTTCATATGAGGTGTGCATATAATATGGGACGTCCTGAATAAGAACTGATCATTGTTTTTTTCTACTTATTAGAAATGGGTTTTTTATACCCCTCTAAATTGTTATAATGATTCATATCTCAAAAATGCTACAGTAAAATGGTTTCATATGAGGTGTGCATATAATATGGGACGTCCTGAATGAGAACTGATCATTGTTTTTTCTACTTATTAGAAATGGGGTCAATACTCCCCTCTAAAGTGTAATAATGACCCATATCTCAAAAATGCTACAGTAAAATGGTTTCATATGAGGTGTGCATATAATATGGGACGTCCTGAATAAGAACTGATCATTGTTTTTTTCTACTTATTAGAAATGGGGTCAATACTCCCCTCTAAAGTGTAATAATGACCCATATCTCAAAAATGCTACAGTAAAATGGTTTCATATGAGGTGTGCATATAATATGGGACGTCCTGAATGAGAACTGATCATTGTTTTTTTTATTTATTAGAAATGGGTTTTTTATACCCCTCTAAAGTGTAATAATGACCCATATCTCAAAAATGCTACAGTAAAATGGTTTCATATGAGGTGTGCATATAATATGGGACGTCCTGAATAAGAACTGATCATTGTTTTTTTCTACTTATTATAAATGGGTTTTTTATACCCCTCTAAATTGTTATAATGATTCATATCTCAAAAATGCTACAGTAAAATGGTTCCATATGAGGTGTGCATATAGTATGGGACGTCCTGAATAAGAACTGATCATTGTTTTTTTCTACTTATTAGAAATGGGGTCAATAAACCCCTCTAAAGTGTAATAATGACCCATATCTCAAAAATGCTACAGTAAAATGGTTTCATATGAGGTGTGCATATAATATGGGACGTCCTGAATGAGAACTGATCATTGTTTTTTTTTATTTATTAGAAATGGGTTTTTTATACCCCTCTAAAGTGTAATAATGACCCATATCTCAAAAATGCTACAGTAAAATGGTTTCATATGAGGTGTGCATATAATATGGGACGTCCTGAATGAGAACTGATCATTGTTTTTTTTATTTATTAGAAATGGGTTTTTTATACCCCTCTAAAGTGTAATAATGACCCATATCTCAAAAATGCTACAGTAAAATGGTTTCATATGAGGTGTGCATATAATATGGGACGTCCTGAATAAGAACTGATCATTGTTTTTTTCTACTTATTAGAAATGGGGTCAATATACCCCTCTAAAGTGTAATAATGACCCATATCTCAAAAATGCTACAGTAAAATGGTTTCATATGAGGTGTGCATATAGTATGGGACGTCCTGAATAAGAACTGATCATTGTTTTTTTCTACTTATTAGAAATGGGGTCAATACACCCCTCTAAAGTGTAATAATGACCCATATCTCAAAAATGGTACAGTAAAATGGTTTCATATGAGGTGTGCATATATTATGGGACGTCCTGAATAAGAACTGATCATTGTTTTTTTCTACTTATTATAAATGGGTTTTTTATACCCCTCTAAAGTGTAATAATGACCCATATCTCAAAAGTGCTACAGTAAAATGGTTTCATATGAGGTGTGCATATAGTATGGGACGTCCTGAATAAGAACTGATCATTGTTTTTTTCTACTTATTAGAAATGGGTTTTTTATACCCCTCTAAAGTGTAATAATGACCCATATCTCAAAAATGCTACAGTAAAATGGTTTCATATGAGGTGTGCATGTAATATGGGACGTCCTGAATAAGAACTGATCATTGTTTTTTTCTACTTATTAGAAATGGGGTCAATAAACCCCTCTAAAGTGTAATAATGACCCATATCTCAAAAATGCTACAGTAAAATGGTTTCATATGAGGTATGCATATATTATGGGACGTCCTGAATAAGAACTGATCATTGTTTTTTTCTACTTATTAGAAATGGGGTCAATAAACCCCTCTAAAGTGTAATAATGACCCATATCTCAAAAATGCTACAGTAAAATGGTTTCATATGAGGTGTGCATATATTATGGGATGTCCTGAATAAGAACTGATCATTGTTTTTTTCTACTTATTAGAAATGGGGTCAATAAACCCCTCTAACGTGTAATAATGACCCATATCTCAAAAATGGTACAGTAAAATGGTTTCATATGAGGCGTGCATATAGTATGGGACGTCCTGAATGAGAACTGATCATTGTTTTTTTCTACTTATTAGAAATGGGGTCAATAAACCCCTCTAAAGTGTAATAATGACCCATATCTCAAAAATGCTACAGTAAAATGGTTTCATATGAGGTGTGCATATATTATGGGATGTCCTGAATAAGAACTGATCATTGTTTTTTTCTACTTATTAGAAATGGGGTCAATAAACCCCTCTAACGTGTAATAATGACCCATATCTCAAAAATGGTACAGTAAAATGGTTTCATATGAGGCGTGCATATAGTATGGGACGTCCTGAATGAGAACTGATCATTGTTTTTTTCTACTTATTAGAAATGGGTTTTTTATACCCCTCTAAAGTGTAATAATGACCCATATCTCAAAAATGCTACAGTAAAATGGTTTCATATGAGGTGTGCATGTAATATGGGACGTCCTGAATAAGAACTGATCATTGTTTTTTTCTACTTATTAGAAATGGGGTCAATAAACCCCTCTAAAGTGTAATAATGACCCATATCTCAAAAATGCTACAGTAAAATGGTTTCATATGAGGTATGCATATATTATGGGACGTCCTGAATAAGAACTGATCATTGTTTTTTTCTACTTATTAGAAATGGGGTCAATAAACCCCTCTAAAGTGTAATAATGACCCATATCTCAAAAATGCTACAGTAAAATTGTTTCATATGAGGTGTGCATATATTATGGGATGTCCTGAATAAGAACTGATCATTGTTTTTTTCTACTTATTAGAAATGGGGTCAATAAACCCCTCTAACGTGTAATAATGACCCATATCTCAAAAATGGTACAGTAAAATGGTTTCATATGAGGCGTGCATATAGTATGGGACGTCCTGAATGAGAACTGATCATTGTTTTTTTCTACTTATTAGAAATGGGGTCAATAAACCCCTCTAAAGTGTAATAATGACCCATATCTCAAAAATGCTACAGTAAAATGGTTTCATATGAGGTGTGCATATAATATGGGACGTCCTGAATAAGAACTGATCATTGTTTTTTTCTACTTATTATAAATGGGTTTTTTATACCCCTCTAAATTGTTATAATGATTCATATCTCAAAAATGCTACAGTAAAATGGTTTCATATGAGGTGTGCATATAATATGGGACGTCCTGAATAAGAACTGATCATTGTTTTTTTCTACTTATTAGAAATGGGGTCAATATACCCCTCTAAAGTGTAATAATGACCCATATCTCAAAAATGCTACAGTAAAATGGTTTCATATGAGGTGTGCATGTAATATGGGACGTCCTGAATAAGAACTGATCATTGTTTTTTTCTACTTATTAGAAATGGGGTCAATAAACCCCTCTAAAGTGTAATAATGACCCATATCTCAAAAATGGTACAGTAAAATGGTTTCATATGAGGTGTGCATATATTATGGGACGTCCTGAATAAGAACTGATCATTGTTTTTTTCTACTTATTATAAATGGGTTTTTTATACCCCTCTAAAGTGTAATAATGACCCATATCTCAAAAATGGTTCCATATGAGGTGTGCATATAGTATGGGACGTCCTGAATAAGAACTGATCATTGTTTTTTTCTACTTATTAGAAATGGGGTCAATATACCCCTCTAAAGTGTAATAATGACCCATATCTCAAAAATGCTACAGTAAAATGGTTTCATATGAGGTGTGCATATAGTATGGGACGTCCTGAATAAGAACTGATCATTGTTTTTTTCTACTTATTAGAAATGGGTTTTTTATACCCTCTAAAGTGTAATAATGACCCATATCTCAAAAATGGTACAGTAAAATGGTTTCATATGAGGTGTGCATATATTATGGGACGTCCTGAATAAGAACTGATCATTGTTTTTTTCTACTTATTAGAAATGGGTTTTTTATACCCCTCTAAAGTGTAATAATGACCCATATCTCAAAAATGCTACAGTAAAATGGTTTCATATGAGGTGTGCATATAGTATGGGACGTCCTGAATAAGAACTGATCATTGTTTTTTTCTACTTATTAGAAATGGGGTCAATAAACCCCTCTAAAGTGTAATAATGACCCATATCTCAAAAATGGTACAGTAAAATGGTTTCATATGAGGTGTGCATATAGTATGGGACGTCCTGAATAAGAACTGATCATTGTTTTTTTCTACTTATTAGAAATGGGGTCAATAAACCCCTCTAAAGTGTAATAATGTCCCATATCTCAAAAGTGCTACAGTAAAATGGTTTCATATGAGGTGTGCATATAGTATGGGACGTCCTGAATAAGAACTGATCATTGTTTTTTTCTACTTATTAGAAATGGGTTTTTTATACCCCTCTAAAGTGTAATAATGACCCATATCTCAAAAATGCTACAGTAAAATGGTTTCATATGAGGTGTGCATGTAATATGGGACGTCCTGAATAAGAACTGATCATTGTTTTTTTCTACTTATTAGAAATGGGGTCAATAAACCCCTCTAAAGTGTAATAATGACCCATATCTCAAAAATGCTACAGTAAAATGGTTTCATATGAGGTATGCATATATTATGGGACGTCCTGAATAAGAACTGATCATTGTTTTTTTCTACTTATTAGAAATGGGGTCAATAAACCCCTCTAAAGTGTAATAATGACCCATATCTCAAAAATGCTACAGTAAAATGGTTTCATATGAGGTGTGCATATATTATGGGATGTCCTGAATAAGAACTGATCATTGTTTTTTTCTACTTATTAGAAATGGGGTCAATAAACCCCTCTAACGTGTAATAATGACCCATATCTCAAAAATGGTACAGTAAAATGGTTTCATATGAGGCGTGCATATAGTATGGGACGTCCTGAATAAGAACTGATCATTGTTTTTTTCTACTTATTAGAAATGGGGTCAATAAACCCCTCTAAAGTGTAATAATGACCCATATCTCAAAAATGCTACAGTAAAATGGTTTCATATGAGGTGTGCATATATTATGGGATGTCCTGAATAAGAACTGATCATTGTTTTTTTCTACTTATTAGAAATGGGGTCAATAAACCCCTCTAACGTGTAATAATGACCCATATCTCAAAAATGCTACAGTAAAATGGTTTCATATGAGGTGTGCATATATTATGGGATGTCCTGAATAAGAACTGATCATTGTTTTTTTCTACTTATTAGAAATGGGGTCAATAAACCCCTCTAACGTGTAATAATGACCCATATCTCAAAAATGGTACAGTAAAATGGTTTCATATGAGGCGTGCATATAGTATGGGACGTCCTGAATAAGAACTGATCATTGTTTTTTTCTACTTATTAGAAATGGGGTCAATATACCCCTCTAAAGTCTAATACTGTCCCATATCAGAAAAGAACCATCAAAGACACCAATAAATAACACGGATCTTAAAGCAGAAATGCAAATAAACAAGTAAGTAAACATTCACGAGTATTTTGTAGTATTATTTCTCAGTCCTGGGCGTCTAAATGAAAAGCGCTCTGCAAGCGCGTTCTCTCTGGGCTGTTTCTGAAACTACCGTAATGACTGTAATATGCGCGCACTTTTAAAGTCAATCGCGGCTGGCTTGACCGTGTTTTTCTGAACCGCGGCTGGCTTTACCGCAGTATAATTGTCATTGCGTATGCAGCATGAGTCAAATACAATCTTCTGTTCGTGAACAGTTGTATTTCATTCATTATCTGCCTATGCATCCGTGCATTTAATTGCCATTGGCTCGTGTGATAGTAATATGGATCTTAGTAGTATTTTTAGTGATACTAGACAATAATAATTGATACCCGCTCGACGGTGTAATTTACTTCCGGGTAAAGATATGATCAGTCAAATGAAATACAATAAATGTACAAATAAATATTACAAATTAAAAAACGATCGGAAATGCGTCCAATTTTCTATTACTATTATTTATTGACAACAATACATTTGGAAAACAAAATACAGCCATTTCTGCTTTTTTTCTTTTGAACAAAAAACCAAGCTGCACCCTTTTTTAAATTTCATCTTTCATTCCGAAATTGAATAATAAATGAACGAAAAAGTACACGGACCTATATCCAGATGAAAACTCTCCAATGTGCCTTTTACAAGATATTCTATGGGCAATTTTTAAATGATTTCTTTGGTTTGATTTGTTTTACAAATCAACTAAGAGCTTTCCAAAATGATCCACACATTTACTCCAACAAAATGTAAAGGAGAAGAATGAATATTAACAAAAACAGATCTGATTGGTTACTGCACTTTCCAGTAAGTAAATAAACTTTATCTAAAAACTAATATTTAGAGACCTTACTTCTTACAGCCTAACACCAAGTGCCCTGATTTATGGAAAGAGAAACTATTTTGAAAGAGGCAGAGTTCATGACAATACAACACTTTATAGCTGAAATATGGCATTTAATATTAAGATGTAGCTTATTAATTCTCTAACTAGTAAAATATCTGTCTCAGACCAATGTTTAAAAAGCATTTATTTGTTTGTTTAAGTGATATTTATTCCAAATAAAACGAGGAGTGAATAGAAAGGTTCAAACACCACATTAAATTGACTTGTAAAAAGCAGATTATTTAAGAGTATTTCGCTAACATCAAAATTGCTTCTAAGGAAAAGTAAAATGGATATCAACAAGCTGTTTAAATAAATGGTTAGAGAAAATATTGTAAGTGCTATTTGTATTGTTGAGAATGACATGAAAATGACCTCCTTAGCAAGAATTTCTTTCTCAAAGTTAACACTTTCCAGTGGAAATCTCTCATATTTGCCATTATTAAAATTCATTTGACCTGACAGGCTCACTTGTCCTGTACTTCACACGTTTTTACTGCACTACAAAGCTCAAAAATCTGAATATTATCCAACTTAAATGTTATTTTAATGTGGTAATACATTTGTTCTCATTTGTAAAACTAAACATTTTTAAAATTGAACAAAAAAAATAATTAAATTTTGAAACACAAATACAAATGAAATACAAAACTAAATTTTAAAATATTAAAATTTATTAAATTACCACAATAATCAGCAGAATAGTGATCAACCAGCACTATTATAACATTTAAAAAGAATGTATGTATAATGTGGTATGTAGGAAAAGGCACAGTCTGATAAAAAATAAATTTTGAATTTTGATTTTTTTTTTCAAATTGCAAATATTCATCACACAGACAGCAAGTAAAGAGCACAACATTTATAATCTCTGAAGTTGTCAGTAAATTCAACACAGACACATTTAAACTGAATAACATTGTGTATAAAATGTAAGAGAGATCAAGTAAATGTTTAAAGTGACATGGAAATGTTTCATTATAGACTTACTTTTGATACATTTAACTGCTGCAGCACTTGACAATCACATTTATGATAAAAGAAAAACATTTAGATCATTATGGATGAGTTTAATACAAATATTATTATATTTGTAAGCCTTAGACTAAAGAGTCAGACAGACTCATCTGAGCTTCATCCCCCTCTGTTACACTTTTAAATAAAACAAAATGCTTGAACACTAAAGCAACATTAATCATTCAATATCAGTTGTTTCTGGCACATATGCTGCATTACTTTATTGAAAAGTCTGGTACTTTACACATTTACACTATCACATTTATTTATTTCTCCTCATGGACACAGTATTGAAGCTCTTCTGTAGGTCCTCACCTGATGTTTTCCGCTCCTCTCATCATAAACTATGATACACAGCAAACTATGATACACAGCATTTATCATCTTTTGGTGACTCAAGTAGATCAGGCTCTCCACCTACACTGTAAGGTGGAACAGAAGAGAGAAAGAGTGAAAAAAAATCGTTTTTCAGTGGAACAAATTGCAAATTAGTTACCATTTCAATTACAGTTTACTTTGAGTTAAAAAGTTACATTTGCATGATCTTGCATAGGTATTTCTAAAACAATATTGTGTTTTAAAATACATTTGAACATGAATTCGATTCATATGTTTGTGTGTCTCCTGTTGAGTCACTATAAAGACATGCTTTATCGTCTTTATAATGCTAGTGTACACCATATATACTGTAATAAATGACAAGGAACAAATAAAAATGTAATTTTGCCTTAAAACAAACAAACAAAAAATCAGTTAATGTTCCACTAGCTAAAGCCTTTTTCTCTCTAGTTTAAATGTTTGTATTGGTCTCAGTAAATAACTGAAAATGAAGTAAGTGTAAAGTAATGTGACGTGTTGTTTGTCAAAGTAAAAACAGTCTGTAAACACAGTCACAAAGTAAAAACTACAATCTGACCACGTCTATTTTTCAAACTGAAACAATTCACTATTACTGATGTAATTAATAATGCAGATATTGTTGTATAAAGCTGTGACAGTGTGCTTTTGTTCTCTTTCCTTCTTTATGTTAAACTTTTTTATCAACTTTACATTTAATTCTGAAACAAACCTTTTGGCGCAATAAAGCCTGATGATTGAATTTGATCATTTTTTTTCACAAATATTTGAATGTTAATGTTTGTTCACATATCAGAGGTAATTGAAGATCTCTTTAATATCACAAATGATGTTTACTCACCTCAGTTTACAGTTTGAGTCTCGTAGCAAATCAATCAGCTTCTTCTTTGAGTCTCCAATCATATTGTTACTCAGATCAAGCTGTTTTAAAAACTGCAGCGCTTTTGTGTTTGTCAAAGACTGAGTTAAAGAAGAAACATCTGTACTGCCACAGTCAATTAGACTAGAAAGAAACAAACAGAAGAAGAGAGATCACCTTACACACAAATCATTAATGTGAAGAATTTACACAAATGTGAACTCATCATGACATACTGAGTAGAAAGTGTTCTGGTTTAAACTGTTGAAGTGATTTTAAGCATTTTGATTCTTGTTTGTGAATGTTACTGACCTCAATCTCTCCAGTTTACAGTGTGGATCCTTCAGTACTTCACATAAGTGATTCACTCCTGTGTTTTTTATTTGATTCATACTGAGGCTCAGTTCTCTCAGGTGTGATGGGTTTGATTTCAGAGCTGAAGTCAGGATGAGACACTGTTTCTCTGTAATACTGCATCCGCACAGACTGAAGACAGAAAGAGAAAAGACAATGAAGTGAAACTTAATGATATGAAACAAACCAAGGCAGGAGTATTTGTGGATATGAGTTACAATCCAAGTCTGGATTTGTCCTCACTTAACAAGTGCATTTTATTAATGTAAATTAATTTATACGATTAATGAAACACAATAGAATAATTAACACTTCCATCTTGTTTCACAGCAAAGCGCTGTCAAATTTCAGCAAGTTTAGTGCTCTTTCTACTAAAACACATACAAACCCATTAACTAATATTATTTCTGAATCTTCCTCCAGATGGAGAATAAACAGAAGCTGCAGTACTAGAAATGATGTGACTTGCATCTGTTGTCTTAATCTAAAGAGCAAACTTTAATCTCACTGTAACTGCTGTACAGTTTAATGTTACTAACTTTAGTTTCTCCAGCTTGCATTGTGGGTTCATCAGTAGATCACTAAGGTTTTTCACTCCAGAGTCTCCTAGTTTATTACTGCTCAGGTTCAGTTCTCTCAAGTGTGATGGGTTTGATTTCACAGCTGAAGTCAGGTTGAGACACTGTTTCTCTCTAATACTGCATCTACACAGACTGAAAACATAAAGAGAAAAGACAATGAATTAGATCTATAAGTTCATCTTATTGAAGAGTTACAGTAGGTGTAGATCATTGTGATTAATGATCTGTACAGAAATGCAGTATGATTTGTTCATTCTAACATGCTGCAGTCTAAAAGTGTTGAGGCTCATCTTCACTCTCTCATTGTGTGTTTGCTGTGAACAAAGAAGTTATGTTAATGTGATGTGGTTGCGTGGGCCTGCGTTTGTGAGCTCTGTTAATTAAAGTATCATCAGTTTCACATGTGATGGGTTACTGTCTTACATTATGAACTGTACAACTTTATTTCATAAAGTATTTTTTATTTTTTTATTTTTTTGTTTATTGTAGCAGCAGATGCAAGTCTTCAGTAGATCAATATGCAGTCATCACATTTTCAGTCCATTTCACGTTTCATTTTGATGTGACACAAAGCAGTGATATCTAATGGCATAATTTTCTTCATCAGGTCGAGAGCTCATATGAAAACAAGAGGCAAGATTTATTTACTGCACAAACCAATCATAATCGATCATATCCAATTATAGCACAATTTAGGCATTGCCTCCTCTGTGACTTTCCTCCATTTAATATCATATTTCGTAATATTTGCGTTATTTTATTTTTTGCAATATTGATTATTTTCTTATCCAATTTTTTAGGAGACACTGTGTCCTCGTAGGAAACTCCCTTGATCAGTACATTGTTTCAAATGGTTTGCAATTATTTACTACTTATACAACTAATTTTAAATGTGCACAACTACAAAGACCAGAAGACAATGTTAAAGTATAAACAATGTAAGTTGGGTCTAGTTGTCTGAAGCTAAACAGTAAACTTTAATCACACTGCTGTACAGTATAATGTTACTAACGTTAGTTTCTCCAGTTTGAATTGTGGGTTCATCAGTAGATCACTGAGGTTTTTCACTCCAGAGTCTCCTAATTCATTCATACTTAGGTCCAGTTCTCTCAGGTGTGATGGGTTTGATTTCAGAGCTGAAGTCAGAGCAGAACAACCTTCATCTGTTATTTCACAGTTTCTCATCCTAAATTGGCAGAAAGAGGGGGAGAAGGAAATAAGAAAAAATAAAATGAAACGTTACATAATTATTATAAAACAGAGGGAAAAGATCATCCTTTTTATTTAACCAGATTACAGATGCTCATTCATTTCAGTTATTTTTTAAACGATAACCAAAGCTTGTTAACTGATAATTAATGGTCAAACATCAAGATTGTGAAATTAGAATTCAATTAGATTAGAATGGATAAGTGTCTGTGACAAATTTAAACATCTGGAAAATCTACAAAATATACATTTACATTTACAAAATAAATCTAGGGGTTTAGTTTTACATGCGCAAAATGCATGAAAAAAAAACAGGACATTTCATTCATTCATTATCTTATCACACACCTGCAGCGCTTCTGTGAACGGATAGAATAAAATCATATACACAAAAGAAATAAATACGCAAAATATATATTTACTTAATTAACAAAACAAAGGAATAAACTGTGACAAGTAATATATGATAAGTTTTGGCTAATTTGTGTGACATGCTCCACTAGTAAGTTCATGGAAACCAGGATGACAGAAAGCACATCCTGTTTGTCTTTTTTTATTTTACAGAAGCACAATGCTTTATTTTTGTTGTGATAAGACCCAATATAAAAGTAAACCATTCATAGTTTCAAATTATGCTTTACTCTTATCTGTATGACCGTCAATGACTTATCGAAGTTGTTTCTGCTCTTATAAGGAAGTAATAAAAGCGATCATGCTGCTGCCTCAAACACACACAGCATATCAGTTCTAGCGTTTCTAACTTGACATTGCAGTCTGTTCATCATTATCATCATCATCATCATCATCATCACAAAAACTAATTTTTGTGAAGGATGATGTTTTACATTGATATTGGAACATGAGTCAAGTAAAAAGTTTAGTTTACATTAGGGATGCACTGATACGAATCGGCCGAGATGCTTGCGCATTTTGCCAGTAAAGCCGGTTCTGTAATCAGTGGTAAATGCCATCAGGTGCGTGATTTCACGTTGAGCCGTATATAGTACACACAGCCGTTGTTTACCGACGAGCTGCGCAAATCCATGTTCATTATCAGTGTGAATGTGCGCAGCTAGTCAGTGAACAACGGCTGTGTGTAGTATATACGGCTCAACGTGAAATCACGCACCTGATGGCATTTACCGCTGATTACAGAACCGGCTTTACTGACAAAACTCGCAAGCATCTCTGCCAATTTGTATCGGTGCATCCCTAGTTTACATAAACAATAGTTTAGCATGCAAATTCATCGTGAATATGGATATTTTTGGATAGGCTTAATGAGCCCATTCTTGTTTGTGAATGTTACTGACCACAATCTCTCCAGTTTACAGTGTGAATCCTTCAGTACATCACTTAAGTGATTCACTCCTGTGTTTTGTATTTTATTCCCACTGAGGTTCAGTTCTCTCAGGTGTGATGGGTTTGATTTCAGAGCTGAAGTCAGAATGAGACACTGTTTCTCTGTAATACTGCACAAACACAGACTGAAGACAGAAAGAAAAAGACACAAATCAGATCCTCAATACATCATGAGTGAATGCTATACAGCCACTAATGCACAAGCAAAATCACAGAAACTTATGATGTATGAACAAACTGAGAGAGGAGCATTTAAGGATACAAGTTTCAAGATTCCTGCCCTCAGCTAATAAATAAGTGAACTTATTTTTTTATTATTAAATTATTATATATATATATATATATATATATATATATATATATATATTAAAAAATATATATATATATATATAGAATCAACATATAAACAACAGAAATAAATAACAAAATTAAATAGTCTATTTTCAAATTTTTAATGCATGAAAATCCTCAAATCAGTCAAAACAAATAATTATTTTAAGCCATTTTAGAGTGTAGTTTACGATCACTAAATTTACAAATCTACTAAATATATATTTTGTTAAAAGTACTGTTAGAATCATCTAATGTCATGTTGTTAGTCTGTTGTCACTTCTGCTTTGTTGTTTCACAGATTTCAGAAAGTTTTTGCAGTTTTAACAAATACACACATAAAATAGCATTTCTCAATCCTTCTTTAGAGAAATGTCAGAAAGTGCAGTGCTAGACATAATGTGAAATGAGCCTAGTAGTCTTAAACTAAAACATGAACTTTAATCACACTATAATGATACTAACTTTAGTTTCTCCAGCTTTAAATGTGGGTTCATCAGTAGATCACTGAGGTTTTCAAATCCAGAGTCTCCTAGTTCATTCTGGTTCAGGTCCAGTTCTCTCAGGTGTGATGGGTTCGATTTCAGAGCTGAAGTCAGGATGAGACACTGTTTCTCCATAACTCTGCATGCAAACAGACTGAAGACAGAAAAACAAGAAAGAACAATGATCACTAGGATTTTTTTTTCTGATTTCAATTTTCTGTAGTTCATGCCTGTTCTAGCTTGTACTATTCTGAAAGACATCTGAAACTTACATTACAAGCACTTTGTGTTTATTTGCTTCTTTATAATCTGTACAGATTTTGTAACACTTTAGTATAGGGACCAATTCTCACTGTTAACTAGTTGCTTATTAGCATGCCTATTATTAACATATTCAATGTTTTATTAGTGCTTATAAAGCACATATTCTGCATGATCATATTCTACATCCATAATCTTAACAAAAACCTTACTAAATATTAATAAACAACAAACTAGGAGTTGACTGAGGAAAAAGGCACAGTTAATGATTTGTTAATAGTGAGAATTGGACCTTAAAATAAAGTGCTACCCTAAATTTTATTGTTTATTCTTTGTTTATTATAGAAGCAGATGCAAATCTCTGTATTTCTTAATTCTTGTTTCTGCAGAACAACATGTAGACAATTAGTACATTGTTTCAAATACTAAATGCAATTATTTGCTAATTAGATAATTATATGCAATGCTACTAATTTTACTTAAAGGGAAAGTTCACCCAAAAATGACTGTGTCATTGCTGTATATCAGAGGTAAAAAAAAAAAGTAAATCCTGTTAAGTTTCACACAAAAAAAGACTGTTTCGTGTCTTAGGACATCAATGTATCGTCACAAGCTGCAGGGTGTAGTTTGGAATTGACTGTGCATGTTTGTTTGTTTTTTTTTACTTTCAAAGGTTTGGTGACCATTCACTGTCAACGGTTTGAGTTAAAAAATCTTGGTTTGTGTTCTACTGAATAAACAAAGTCACCTACATCTTCGATGCCCTGAGGGCAAGCAGCTAAACATCGATTTTTAATTTTTGGGTGAACTTTTCCTTAAGATAATCTTTAATCACACTTTAACAGCTGTATAGTATGATGATACTAACTGTAGTTTCTCCAGCTTGCATTGTGGGTTCATCAGTAGATCACTGAGGTTTTCCATTCCAGAGTCTCCTAGTTTATTCAGGCCCAGGTTCAGTTCTCTCAGGTGTGATGGGT